>NW_019211455.1:55583783-55644280 GCF_002443255.2 Varroa destructor | reverse complement strand
TCGGACGGACAGACAGACAATCGGACAGACAGACAGACAATCGGACAGCCAGACAGTCGAACAGAAAGACAGACAAGCGGACAGACAGTCGAACAGACAGAGAGACAGACAATCAGACAGACAGACAGTCGGACAGACAGACAGACAGACAGTCAGACAGACAGTCGGACAGACAGTCGAACAGACAGAGAGACAGACAATCAGACAGCTCTCTGTCTGTCTGTTCGACTGTCTGTCCGATTGTCTGTCTGTCCGACTGTCTGTCTGTCCGACATATTTTAGTAAATTGAAACTAGATACCAATATAACTCTTCACTTTAACAAGCACAAACACTCAACATAATATTATCAACATTGAACTGATGTTATTCGTTTTTAAGATTGAATACCAATTTACAATACTTCGAAATGGCGTTTTTTTTTGAAAACAGACATTGACAATGAGAGCTTAACCCATCTCTAAATATTCCTACACTATAAATAGGTATAAATGCATACATATTCACCAATCGCTGACATGACGTTTGTAACTATGACAAAATCTCGTATGATAATATACTGAGCAGAGTGACTACTATACGAATTAAGACGACCCTTGTGAGAGGGAGGCGTATGGATACAAACATAGATAGACTGTTGTTCAGAGTCGCGAAGCTGCAATGAAATGACTAAGACGACGAGCCAAATATAGGCAAGCATCCGCCGAATGAAACGATGCGGTTGAAGTTGTGCCAAGACCATGGAAGAGCGGGGGATGGCGAGAGAGGTGCGATATAATAAAGATGACAATTTTTTTTTTCTAAGTTTTGCTGTTGACGGCGAAGAAGAGACGAACTGAGTTATTTATGCTGCGGGGGACGACGGCGATTTCTCTTCTTCGAAGACATCAGCGGCAAAGACTGCAAGCATGCTCTCGCACCATCACGAGGCTTAAATTGGTACTTTAAATACCGGGTTATAAAACGAGAGAACGACTTTGCCCCGGACCTCTGCATCGAGTAGCGTCCAATTGCCGTGGTTTGTAGAAACAGAGAAGGCGACGGAAGGCCAACGAAGAAGCATGGATGACGTCTGCGAGAAGATATGTCCGACGGCCAAATGGCCTCCGAACGAAACGAAATCAGTTTCTTCTGACGTTGTGACCCATCATTACAGTTTCATAGAGGAGCAGCCTTATCACCAAGTCGCGTTTGAAAAAAATATCATCATTTGTAGACTATGTTTGGCTTCGTTTCGGTTGCACGCAAAAAACGGAGAGCTTTTTCTTTCTAGTGTTGAAAATTTATGCTGCAATTCCTTTTCATGAATTGGTCCATATGAAAATAGTCCGGCAACGCTTGTGTCCTCAAAGCGAAAGTTGCTATCCCGCAAAAAGGCTTAACGCGGTCAGCACAATCCCGGCTGCAACAAATAGGAAAAGCAGTCAGGATTGAGATAGTTGAAAAAGCGGTAGCTAGTCAGTGGACCATTTTTTTTTAAAGTATATACTTTTCATGGAATGCTATGGCAGCTAAATTAGGCTAGAAATTGACTATAGTTTTTTCATTGATTCTATAATAATCGTCACGACAAATGAATGTCGACTACTTAACAGTTTTATAATATCTAATCTACAATTGTTCTTCCAAAACGGACATTGTAACAAACATGTCTCTGAATATCAAAATTGATTTTATGCAACAAATCACACCACAATAGGTGGCAAGTTATACTGAGCATTTTTATGAATATGTTCTCACAAATTGATAATAATTGTGATTCAGCTAACATGTAAGTTATCATGAACAGATATTTAAAGTAGGTATCAAGAACTGTTAAAAGCTTGTTGCCACTATAAGCAAGTTGTCTATTGGACTTATTTTTGCATTTCTCATCGTGACGTAGTAAAATGATTACAGAATTAAATGAACCGTCACCTCAGGAGCATGCTGCTTGCACGTTTAAATGATTTTAACAAAATTTAAGCGTTTTGTAGAAGTTATGTTGTCTATCGTGTAAATACGTTCGCAATAAACGTCAACAAACAATTGTTGAAATATCCTACAGAGCTCCAATGCTGCGATAGCCTTCCGCGTCTTTTAAATAAACCGTCAATCCTAGTAAAAAAAAAAAGAATAAAAATAAAAAAAAGGAAACCTATTATATATATATATAAAGCTCTCGCAGAATGGACTTCCCAAGGGCACGCTTACGAACTCTGCAGTATATCTGCTATCGCGAAAAATAAAACTAACTACACAGCCTTTCGCCCATAAAATGTCAAAAAAAAATGGAAGGATTTTCTGCTTAGACAATAGTTATCGTTTGTAACTATCGACCCAGTACCAGAACCTATATATCCTCAAGGTCCATTGTTTGTCCACGCTGAGAGCAAAGCTGGCAACTATAATGTTTATCGGCATTCTAATAGGATAGATATGAGTTTTAGCTCGCTTTTTTGCAGAAAGTAAATCAATACGACCGGTTATGTGTCCGAAACGATCGAGATAGCTGGCGAACTAATCGCAGTGAGAAGGTAGATCGGACGTTCTGCTTTCTGCAAGCATAACAACAACTCAGAATTAATTTAAATTGATATTGCGATTTGTTGAACAAGCTAAACTCTGGTGCTACCTTTTTTGAAAGCTTTTGACGAAGTAGGCCTAAATTTAGCCAGTCGAATCTTTGGTTTTCTATATCGAACGCATTTGATGGTGAAAATTATTTAGCATTGGACCTAGACTAGCACAGAATATATTTTAGCACAGGGCGGCATTGAGTAGTACCCTAGGTACTGCTTTTGTGAGTCCTATCAACAGCGAAATATGGCTGCGAGCCTAATGCTTTTGTTGTTTATGCCGATGACATTGAGTACATCACAGCCAACCGTAGAATGACTGTAGGCTACTGCAGGATTCCATGAATCGTCTCTTCAAGTGGTCACAACGAATCAAACCACCCTTGGACGCTCACAAATGCTGTATGTGGTACTATTGTGGTACTATAAGGTTAAAAACACTAAAGCAGAATTACGCAGTGAAAAGTGTAAGGCCTACCAACAAATAAAGAAGCGAAGCGAAATGTTTTGATTTCAATAATTTGATAATAAACCAGCAACATTTAGCGAGATGTCAAAATCAGTGGCTGATAGGAGTTCCCTACAAGGTGGCCTTTAGTTAGATACTGCGGATCGTTTACATGAGGCATAGGTAACATTCTAGTTCCCGCACCGACAATGTATCGATTCATTGAAAGTACTGAAGTTTTTCTATAAGGTGCAATGGCACTGCCCTTGCTGCAAGCATAGTTCTGAGATGCTTTTGCTAAGATATTAAACGAGGACGGCCTGCTGAAACAACTCGAAAAAGCATCCGTTCGATACTTTTCTCAAACTCATTTATACTAAAACAAGCAAATGATCACGGTTGACAGCAAAGCCGCAAAATCACAGCTTCGACTGAAGAGAAGCCATCTGTTCATGCGGTGTACTGTGTACGAACTCAATTCATGTAATTGATCAATGTGCTTATCGAATACTAACCATGCACATAATCCAATTGTAATATACATATGTATATATAATTCGTGCTTGTAACAATGATTTGAAAATAATGCATAAAGGCACTGCAAGTACCTGCACGCAGGCCATCACTAAAATCGATTAACGGAAATGGAAAAAGGTTAACTCCCTTGTGAAAGTTCTATTTATGAACTTGGTCATACTGTAATAAAGAAGACATTTAAAGAAGGAATACCATATTTTGGGTTTTTGGGTCCTCCCACAGTTGATGCAGTGGTAACAGCCAAGAAAAATATATACTACGTGCGGACTGAAATTCCTAAAACGGTATTTTTTTTTAATATAGAAAAGATGTTGAGAACATCGCGACAAGCTTAACTGTCTATGTTGTTGAATAAGACGCGCGCTGCGATCAATCGCATCTGATGTCATGAATGAAACGAAACGTCACCGATGTTTTTATTTCGGGGTCCCTTCTCAGTGCTGCATATTCATATATTTTTGAAGGACGTTTGATGGATAACAGATGATGGAATGCATAACGAGATACTTCACAATACAAAAGTTGTCAGGTAAACAAATTAGTTTCAACTAGAAACTCTGCATTAACTTACTTCTATGAAAGTTATTTATGTAACTTTAATTGGTAATTCTTGTTACTGGCGTTACGACTGTCATCAGATAATTTTATCACGCATTTTAGTATAGTAAAATAGTACGGCTTCAACCCTAAGCGTACTTCTCTAATCCCTAAAACGATGCTTCGAGCTTTAAGTCCCATTCTATGGACTTAGTTAAGTATCGTTTCCGACCGCTACTGGCATCTTTCAGCGTGAAACGAGGTGTGTATATTTATGACCTGTTTTAAATCTAGCATGTCCCTATGTTTACTGTGACAAAAAAAAATCCATCCAAAAAACATATTGAAAATGCTTTTTCCAAAGTTGAGCCTGTTTCGTTCCCTTGTCAACACGTTTCCCGATGAAAAAGTATCAATGCGAACTTTGCTCGATCCAGTCAAGGTTACGTGATAGCAGTTTAGGAGGTAAGCTGTAAGGACTGGAACAAATCGGCGGCTCTCAGAACCTTCATTAATAAATAGTGAAGCTACCTCGCTCCTCAAACGAAGACTCTCGTCTGATCGATTTATTTTCATAGATAGCTGACTATTGGAGCGGTATTATCGAGATGGTTTTTGTTCGCAATATCTTGTCGAAGAATATCTAATTGTTCCTATTTGATTAAAACTTCGCCTTGTTGAAACCAAAAACGGTGGGTTGAATGTTGATATTTTTTAATGACAAACTTCTACTTTAAGTTAAAAAATAAGAACTATTTTTTTTAGGAAATACGAGGTATATTCCAATAGAGTAATGAGAAAAATAATTACTCATGTAATGTATAGGTTTTTTAAAACAAGTACCATCTTTTCATGAACGCATTTACTGCTGAGTAAATTATGATTGTTATCATTGTACAGTTCGATAAATTTCTCGAAACTGGCAGAAGTTGAGCCCCTATAGGGATTCAACGCTGAAGATAACTAACATAATCGGTTATTATTAGAAATATTGGATTTTCAAGATATTTGAGTCTTCTTTTTTTGCGCTTGTGAACATTTTTCAGACACGACTCTTTGATGCACGGCTGTGGAATCAGGTAAGAATGTCGTAGAGCTCTCTCTTAATCACAAGCACTGCTTCAGACGGTTGGTCTTTCTCAACACAAAACAAAGATTGTTTACGCTTGGTTTCTAGATTTGCCCATTTCACGTACTACTACGTTTGATAAGTACAGCGCTTTTATTGAACATTAGACGCTTAGCGTAGAATGCTGTTGAGAAATTAGTACAAAACATCAGTGGAAAAGATTCTTTCATTTTCACTGAGTAAGACAGAGTATTTTAGCGAATCTCTTGAGTCGACTGTTGACTCCATGTGCCGTCGAGCAGTTATACACGCGCGCCGCTGCGAAACACATAATTTTCTATGCTCAGTGTCTTTAATAAAAAAAAATTATCAAGGGCTGCTTGGAGATTAAATTCTAGGTTCCACAGTCGTCTACGCGGCTTCCTACCCACTCCAGTAAAAGATATTACTAGGTCAATTAGAAGAACTTTTTATTTCTGCTGCTGGCGCATTTCGTTTAGCCGCTTGAAACTTGGCGCTCTGCTTTTCTAACCAACTGTACTGACGGCATTTTGTTTACGTTAGCGCACGCCAATTTTGCGAGCGATTAAATTGTTGCGACCTTCTTCGCCACATACCCACAGCATATATGCAGCTGAAATCGCGAACACTATGTAATATAATCTAATAGATCGAAGGCTGCTGATATCGCGTTCGCCGAAAGTTGGCTATGACGCTTTGCTAGTGAAGATATCTGTTCGAGTTACGAGGCACGCTCCGGAAAATGAAAACAACTTCGGATTCTATTAAGCGGAAATTGTGCCTGTCCATTTCAAGGGCTCCCCGCGCAGCCAGCAGCAGCAGCCGCAGTAGCAACAGGAGACGACTGGTACGTAGAAGACATACCAAAAGTAACAAATCGCTTCTTCATGACGTGAACGCAATGGAAGCACAGTTGCCAACTTATGAACCTTATGCACACCATAATTTTTAGCTCAAGAAAAGATAAGTAAATTCTCGAACAAAGGTCAACATAAGTAACTGAGAGCATTTGGTGAGAGGGGTATTTGAGATATTTATAAGATTTAAAGACACGGTGAAATAATGAATGAGTCTGCAATTCGACTTAGCTAGTCGGACTAGATAAAGACCGTAAAGATTTAAAAAACTGTACTACAACTTCAGGAACATTCTGTGATCAAAACATTTCTGACGAACCCTAGACGAAAACCCTTTTGCGCCTAGCCATGGCCCAGATCTTGTTCTGTCGGATTACAGGTGTTCAGATCCATGCAGTATGGTCTCTAGAACAAATGATTTAAACATGATTTAGAGGCTTGAAAATGGATTTGTTAATGTAGTGTTTTCGTAAATGCCTTCTTCTTTAGCCAAAGAATCAGCCCAAACGCTGAGAGACGAGCATAAAGGTTATAAATAGCAATAGACGAGGCTGGTTTCACCAAAAGGTTGACGCAATATAAACTGAGCTGATTAGTCATTAGGAAATATATTTCCAAATCCAAAAGCCTACATAAGAACTTAATCCCAAAGAGTTCCGTTAGCTTAAGGTCACTGTACTTTTTACACATATAAAGCGCTTTATAGCTTTACACCTATAAAGAAAATATGTAGGTGCAAAACTAGGTGCAACCGATACTAAAACATCTTCTCTAAACGGCGTGATCTGCAAATAAGAGCCCATATGCCATGCGTATTTTGCTACACGTTCATACGTATCATAGTCAGATATCTTAGATTATACTCGCACTTGCTCATATAGAGGTAGCAAACGCTTGTATATGACCTTCGGTATCCCTTTCAATTTATTTTATCTGCAAATCTTCATGTTCATAAATATTGACATTTTAATAAGCATTGTTCGCTTACAGGGCCCTAAAATCTCAAACCACCTATTATAGAATTGTTTATACAACGAAATGGGTCGATGATGTATCGAACGGTTCCGAAATATCGACCCGGTACAGTTAGAGCTGGAAGCCAATCCGCATTCGCAGGGCTCTGCTTGCTTGCTTGAGTTTGTTATATGTACGTAGTCAGAAACAGGATAATCCTGAATTTACACTAAAAATTATCGCAAGAATTTTGGCTAAGCTGTGTGATTTATTTCGTATTTTCTTGTGCATGCCTTACTGTTTATTGACTTGATGAGAAACAGCAATATTAATAACTAATATTTCACCTATAACCAGAGAATTCCTAGCTTCAGTCGGCTAAAGGCATCCATACAAGGAACAGTGAAAGCATTTGCAGGAGCCTAAAAATGTACGAAACAATAATCAGCGCCCTAAGGTTGTTCTTAGAACGCGAAGGTCTTTAGTAGTAATGCGAAATGCTTGAAAAATACCTTCAGGCATTCACAATCGGCAAATTAGTACCTATTTTTTTTCCCATGCACAGAAACTTTCTGATTGCCCTATATAGAAATGATAAGAACTTTTAGGGAGAGTAGTTGATTACTCTATTGATTTCCGCGTAATTCGCATTACTTTGAATACCTTTCTTAATTTAGGGTTCATATATGTTAAAAAAACAAAGTAATATACAATCAGCAGCGATTTTGCATCAAGTTATTATAATCAAAAGTTGAAGAGCATGTACTGAGACGAAGCTTGTTAAGCGGTTCAAGTATGTTTCCACCCTGATTCTGCGCTTTTAGCTTTACGAAAAAGCATCAAAATGTATTTCTTTTTTTAACATAGTCGACCTAACCTATACAAGAAAATTATCTTTTATTATCTCCATGACTAACATTTAACGTATTATGCAGTCATTTTTATGCGAATAGCTTTAGATCAGAATGGACAAGGGACAAAGGGACCACGTTTTCGCAAAGGACTTACATTGTTTTTAATTAGATCGCTAGGCTTATTATCGCCCAAGTATGAAAAAACGAATTACCTTGACTGCTATCAAACCAGTCAGTATTTTACAATCTAAAATCTGTAACAACCAAACATTTTCGAGAATTTCTCGTAATTGAAGAGAGAAGGAGTTGTCTTTACGATATTGACAAGTGTATCTTTCTGATAAGACAACTAACCGAGACAGGCTCTAAACTGTCTTTTGTGGGCCTAACCTAAACGGCAACCTACGTCAGTAAAAATTATGTACCCAAAGACAGGAGTCCTGAAATGTCGTAGCGATAAATGATTGCCAAAGTTCAGCGATTAGCACAGTCGATAGCTTCTAGCTAAAACGCTGAGATAGTTTCAGGTGAGTCATATCGTGTTGCTGGACATACATATTGCCGCTCTCTATAGAGAGGAGATAACGAGAAGCGAAAATAACATGTAACGAATTAGTCATTAAACGTCTGTTAGCTAATAGCAAAGAGGCCGCTCTTTGGTTAGGCCAAAAAGTCGCTGAATTCGATCTTGTGTCCTCGAATGCCTGCATACGACTAATTTGTACTTTCAAGCAATACGGACAGTTAGTATATATAGGAGAAGGAGGAACAGGACTACGCGGCTACTAAATTACCTATCATTCCTCACAAAACATTACGAGTGATGATGCCTCGTTATTTAAACGTCGCATAGCTTTTACATGTATATGTAGAATATGAGAAAAAACTTCTGTTCTTAAGTAGCATCAGCTAAAAGATTTAACATGAGAACTAAAACAATTCAGCGCTGGTCATTTTCTTCCGAATTACACAATTTAAATAGACGAAATATTTATCGTTCAGTTTTCAGAATGCGAGCCAATGTATAGTTATTATTAATATATTACGTAAAATATTTAAAAAAATGTGAATAAATCATACTATATTAACTTTATCTTCATTTTCTCTGACTTTACTAGTTGATTTTAACCAGGCGGATCAACTCTGCAAACTCATACTTTAAATGCAACGTTTACACTTAGCGTTTAGCTCCCGAAAAGGCAGAGATCTGCTTATTTGAGAAAACTATCATTTGGACAA
Source organism: Varroa destructor (assembly GCF_002443255.2). Taxonomy (NCBI): domain Eukaryota; kingdom Metazoa; phylum Arthropoda; class Arachnida; order Mesostigmata; family Varroidae; genus Varroa; species Varroa destructor. The sequence goes on along the minus strand of NW_019211455.1, from coordinate 55,635,207 downwards.
AATGGTTGCTCATGACCATATTCTCAGACTGATTGTTTCGCAAAGATAAATTCTTAATGCATCCTTGATATCAGCAGGACTTCTGCTGTTTTCGTCTCTATTCACTTGCGATACGGCAACCGCCGAACACGCTATGTCATAAAGCTTCAAAATATAACTCAATTTTGGTTATAAGTTTGCTTTAACCGATAGGTTCTGTTTTCACGAATAGCAAATGTTATATTTAAGATTGTTTACCTAGTCGTCACTATGCAATCATCAAATATAAATGTATTGATTAAAGGCGGCGTGGTCATAATCTCTACATGCATACAATGGAAAACAATGTATGGATTTCTCGTGAAGCTACCTGAACATGAGAAATGATGACTAGGAACAGCAAATTTTTTTCGCACTTTCCATACACTCGTTACAATATTACAGATTTAAAGAGTTCTGATGGTATAAAATGATAGTGTTTTAAAGAAAATACACAAATATAAAAAAATTAGATATCTGCGAATGTAAACAACAAAGATATGTTATCCCCATCCCAAGGCGAGGATCTACAGAAATGAACTCTTAATTACACAGATATAGTGAATAATAAACAAAAAAAAATAGACACCAACTACGAGTGACACTAAGAAGACTAAAGACACACTTTTCATTCATTTCATCTATCTAAACTATTTCAACTAGAAGATTACCACAGTGAAATTTACTTATGATTTTGTTATATCATGTACAAAAGATATGAACCGAGGTAGAGTTCAATAGCAGAATTCCACGCTATGGGGAAGTAAAGGGTGAAGTTGTAGTTTGTTTTCTGTGCCGAAAAAGACATGCCTGAAAAAAGCGAAAAAACTACAAATTCGTAAACGCTACCGAGCCCGTCTCTCTGCCAGGTCTAAAGGAACGGCACTAATACGTCCCCTATATCGCCATAGAATGTAACAGTGGAGCACTATTGTTGGCGTGCACAGTAAAGTTTTACTAACTGCTGATGTCATTTAGCTGTAAATGTGAGCATATATTGATAAGAGCTCCGATACGGTCACTTTCAAAAACTCTAAATAGGCGACTGGGTATAAATACAGTGACACAATGTATTTCTCTCAAAGCAAATAGCTAGCATTGTAAGGAATTTAACTGCACATTGATTACTGTATACAAGAATCTATGGTTTATATTGCTCTTGCGTGCTACTTCTGGTAGGAAAACAGTTTATACTTTCGAAAGCAAAGAAATTAAAAATATACCTATTAGTATTCTCTATAAGTGGTATCATATAGTATCAAAGGATGTCATTTTCCGGTAAGACAACTATCGTGAGCAAATTCTATTATTACATTATTATATATTATGTAACAAGGTTTATTTATTCATATTCTCCCTAAAACGCCTCCACATCTCTTCCAGAAGTCTTGCTGGTGTTGCCTATTAAATCTTAAACGTATTATTACGTGTTTGCACATCTGAGGGCTGTGGTGGTCTTGGTTCGAATGCTACAAGACGATAGTTGTCTGAAGCAATGCGGGTTTAATTCTCAATTAACAATTATTTGTTCTACTTCAACGATACAGTCATTAAAATATATCGCATTTGCTGTCATAAGAGGCGATGATACTTTATTCATTAAATATTTGTTAATGAAGGATACGGTACTAGACGCATCATTTAATTTTTCAGGACTGAATATACATTTACAAAAGCGTTGAATAGATTAATATATATATATATAATTACAAACGTTTTTTTTTGTAATATTATTCGATAATATTTTGAACATTTATAACATTTAGAAGCGGATGGAAATTAAATACCAAATTTTCTTACGACAAAAACCTTGTATTCTGTAGATTCTGCTATTGTGCGAATAAAAAACAGCGGCAAACAAATAAATAGCAGCAATAATGTGACAAGTTTAACATAACACCACTTACCCCAATATGGGTCAACGGCTTTGCTGCTAGGATTCACCAGTAAAAGCAAAATTTATTCCAACACGGTCGCAAGTACTTTGACTTATTGACGTATGGATGTATCGTGACCTTTAGCTTAGAAATGTTGTCATAACTGCCCAGCCGCACCTCAGTGCAAAATATTTTTATCGATTTTCATGTTGTTATTTTCATGCCAGCCACAGAATGATAATGATTCTGGGCTTGCAAATAATTGCGGTTGTACCCCATTCATTTTAAACAAGTGAATTATACCAATACATGCATTATAGCTGAACGATAACTTGGAAATAAGAATCTCATAAAAGTCGATTATTCTTGATGTGATCGAAGCCCAACGGATTCTCGTGGTGAACCAAATGAATGAAAAACTGCGTAGAACTTTACGTGATATCGATCCGAGACTTCGATCAACTTTCAAAATATGTTTGATATTATGTTTGATATTAATGAACAGGGATGAAGTCTTCAGCTAAATGCACACTAACGGTCAAAATATTTACTTTATTATTTATTTCTTATTTGTTTTTCTTTTATTTTATATTATTTATCAAATACTATTTAATATAATATATATTTTAATCCTATATAAATTATAAAGATTCAAGTGGAGAACCCCGTTAGGCAACCAAGTTCTGCTATAGAAATGAACGATGTTTCCATGAAGATATCATCTGCTAAATGACAATTCATTGTTCGAACCTGAAATGCCTCGGCGGCTCATATGAGGACAACCGATGAAGACTACCCTGTTCTGTTCGTGAGTAATTAACAACACAAACAGTAACAATTAGATCATTCGAAATACCAGTTTGAATACACATTTAAGCGAAACGCCGAACCAGTCGAGTAGCGTCGCTCGTGCTCTGTGGAAATGTCTAAAATTCATCGTTTTTATCTTGCTTGTAGTCATCTTTATATTCGTTTAATTGTTGTGTGCGGTCGACATACGGTGTTTCAATATCTCCGAACTGGCCGTCGCCCGTATCAACATGTAACTCTTCGTTTTCATCTTCCTGGAAATCCCAATCGGTGGGTGCATTTTTCGCTTTCAGAGTCTCCATCTCATCATCAGCGTTACACAAACCTAACAAAGCCAGTAAAGAGTCGGGTGACAATGGTAAATTCAATAAATTAACGCATTAACTATGCAAATAGAACGCTGGAAATAGAATCCCAAAAAGCTTTCGTCATTGAACTTTGTAGCTATTAGTGAACTTGTTTTGCTCCTATAGTTCCCGGTAATCACCAAATTTGTGTTTAATATAAGATGGGCTTATAATATTTAATTCCAATACAGAAGACAAGCACAAATTCACCGCACTTACCTGTTGTGTGAATGCAAAACTGTTGTCCAAAATCGTGCGCTGTTGTTTTTAATCCATCGGCGTGGATGTGGCGCTTGAACAGAGTCATCAGAGCATCCTCATGATCGCCCATTATTTCCTCACACTATGAAAGAGCGGACAAAAAAAACTACATTAGTAATAACATCACACTGTGTGCTCATTTTTACTACTATTTTTTTTTACTACTTTACATAACACTATTAGTACTAAGCCGCTATTTACCTGAAAATTACCTAGATGGTATACACGGTTGTCATCATGCGCATATTCCATATGATCACATTAGTTGTACGACGAGTTATACGACGTTAGTACCCAAAAAAACTAAGTGGAGCATTCACCGACGACACCCACCATTTGCTCACTGCATTTAATCTCCCTTTTTTTCCTGAAAATCCGACTCATATATATCCTGAAGATTTGTTTACCAGTAACACTAGCTTCGAAGTGACAGGGCAACCAGTCGGTATAGCCAACCAGATTAGTGTCCATATTTGAGGAAACAGCGCCTAGTGCTTTTTGCCTCTTTGCCTCGTATTATCACAACGAGTCACACACGCAATGCAAACTACACTGCTTAAAAAGACGACGGTCAGAGCAAATGTGATGCAATACGTACTCTGGTATAATAGTATGAATCCTGTCGCCGCACATCCTACATATTAACTGCTAAAACCAAAATATGCCCGCTATCGTGCCATGGTAGTTAGAAACGAGAAGACACAGGTATTACCCAGGCCGGAAAAACTATTCTGTTTATGGTCGAGATGATTTAACGGAAGAAACGGTCCAAAGGTGCTCTGTCGAATTCGTTCTGAAAATTTCGATGTCCCTCGACAATTTGGAAAAATAGCAGAAGTTATTCCGAAAGTTAAGCAAGACGGACACATGAGTAGCCAACAAATTAGATACCCGCAAAAGAATTCGACGCAGAAAACTTACTCGATCACATTTCTATCTGCGAAATTGAAATAATTGCAATAGGATTGAACCATTTCTAAAGCGGTTGATTATGAATGATAAGTGGATTTTATACGACATGTTCGAAAGAAATGATCTAGAACCTGTAAAAAAGCTCCGACTGAGAGCAAAAAAAAAGATGATGCCATATGCTAGTCAGATTGGAAAGGAATCCTGATAATTATAACACGTTGCGGCTCAGCAAAACGGCTGACTTTTATAGCCAACAACTTTGAAAAAAGTCACTGGAGCTAATGAGCAAACGGGGTATCGTTTTCCACCATGACAACGCCAAACCTCAAACACCTTTAACAATCTGACAGAAGTTGAGAGCTGGAACGGAAAATATTGATGTGTTCGGATCTGGACTATCTTATTTCGATCTCCATAAAATTAATCGTGTTAATTTAGCCCCATGGCAGGGTTGCAAAAATCATTTATCGCAATTTCTCACTTAAAAACCACAATGTTCTTCAGTAGTGGAATTATGATGTTATTAGAAAAAAAAAAGGTTATAGATCAAAATGTAAGAATAAATGATATCTTGTTATGCAACTACCTAATACTTATAATGACTTCTTACCGCTCTGATTTCACCCCGATGCAAAAGAACCCTAGCTATAAAAGAATCAGCATTGATGAAAGCTTTAAGTGCAACTTTTGCCAGCAGTTTCATATATTAAATAATATAGTACATAAAAATATCACGAATTATAAAGTTCTGAAATATTCTATGTGATAGATCTAATCCTAGGATAAGCACTGATTTACCACAATGCAGCGCAGTCGATACAAACTGTCATAGGAATAACGTACACACTATATAGGGTTAAGGCGAAAATCGAGAGTTTTTTCATTATATTTTTTTGCCCTCACCTTTACTATAGTTTACTTTCCTACTAGCACATTGAGGACTCATTTTTGATTTTTGTCGTACCCTGTGTAATACAAAGTGTTCTTAAATGAACGAAATTGTTTCCTATATTGCAGGAGTAAAATTAAAACTACAACGCATTAAAAGTCTTAATAAAACCATAGAAAATAAAAAGAAACGTGACAAACAAATGTGTTCATCTTGGAGTTGAACTCAGGATTCGGGTTGAATTTCACTTGGTGTATCTTATCCATATCCTCAACCATGTTTATCATTGTAGGAAGGCCCGATCGTTTGTCGGTAACGGGCACATAATCTTTCATGCCACCGCAGACTTTGCCGTCATCCAGAAGACTAAGTAGCTGAATTTCGGATCCTCGGTACGGCACCTAGAAAGATGTAAAATTACGTAGAATACGTAAATAACAAAGAAACAAAGATTCTCCACAATTAAATCAGTTTTCTTGAAGCACAGTAAGAATAATTATTCAAATTGCAACTTTGTGCAATTTTTTAGATTTCAGTCAGAATGTATGGTAATGCTAGCAGTTAACGTTGAGAAGACAGTTCGTAAACAGGACGAATACTAGGTTATGGAAAAATACACTCTCGAAATTGAACAGAAAAGAAACCTGGAAGGTATTGTATATTAGAATAACAGAGTTAATTTTTTATTACTCACATTTCAGGTTTCACAGGTTTCTTCTATGAAGCAAATTCTATAGAAATAGAGTATTCATTGTATTGGTGGGGGAGAGGGGGTAAACTAGGCTTTCGAAGTAATTTAAAATAAGCCCAATTTTTAATTCTGTTGTGTACCTAGCGTCTCTGTTTATGATTCGGCGACTGCAAAAGAAAGCCACAAAAATATTCATTTTGTGCATACGTTTCCTTGTTTTATGTAAGTTCAGAAGTTATTTATTCACTTACTTAATTTAAAGATTAATAGTACAGAAAGAATCCTAAACTTTAACGTATACGAAAAAGCATATCATTTAACGCAGGTATTGATCGACGGACGTACAAAAGCACGACAAGACCTAAGTCTAACCTTCTTCTGTCGGGTGCTTCCATCAGCCTGTAATCTGAACGAACCAACTTCTATAACCTTCGCCGGGTCAGTGCTCTCCACTTCTTTGAAAAGAATCTTCACGGCCGTTTTACAGACTGCAATCGAGTGAGATTCAATTTGAAAATAATATGCTTTGTAGATTATTTTGTTTAAAATGAGCTTTAGTGACCAGAGAATAGGACTGTTTAAGGCATACCGCATACATGAATGTGAACTTCTCACAAAATAACGTTATTACACGTGTGTATATCTAATAATGGTTACTATGGCAACCCCTTAGAGCTAAGCAACCTGCGTTGGAAAACCGAACGTTTCGGCACATTTACATTAAAAGAATGCTAATGAATTACTTCTAAGTGACAAATAACCATGCAGAAAATTTCCTTTCACGCTTTCTCTACTCACTTCACGTTATAGGTCATACACCGCATTATGGAGGCCGTTTTGTAATGTTTACACTAGAGATTACTGAAAATGTACGTATGTTATATACATACGTAATTGTTTTATGACCAAGCTGTCACAAGCGAATCAGGAGGACATAATAATTCACTTTTGCGCTAATTAGGCCAGAACGATGATTTCTTTAAACGTAATCAAGTTATTCTCTTTTTCACGCAGTTACCTTAGCGTTCTGGCAACTTTTGGACATCTATATACCCGCCACCTGCGTCCATATGTAAATTTCTAGTCTGGCGTTGTCATTAAATAAGTAAACTGCGTGACTGCACACATTCGTCTGCCGTGTCAACGGTCCCTGAGTGTCTTAAGGAACTCGAAATAGTGAACTGCATTCATTACTTTACTTTAGACGATTGTTTTACTTCTCATAGTAGCAGGTGTTGTCCAGTGTGACGTATTTCTCTTGCCTAGTCCTTCTCTGGCTGGCGAGAGAGATTGTTATGATTTATGACGAATTTTTATTATTAAAATTCCACTATTCTACACGCATTTTTAACTGATATGAAGGCAACTTGCGGGAGACCTATTTTTCACTTTTGCCAGTTCTAGTCGAGAATGGTTTTGTATGTAAACTCTTTCTTCGATTTTGGCCACGCGCTTTCCATCTTTGGTTATTTTTTCCGCAGTCATTCCCCAGACATTCCAATGTCCGTTTTTGAAACATTTGCATTCATGTACCATGGTTTCACTTATGGCCAACTTGCCATTGTCTTTCCCAATTTTCGATGGATCTTCGCAGCGCTGTGGCTTCTAAGGAAAGCAGACCAGTAAGCGCTGATTTCCCAAATTAAAAGATGTTTTTCTTTCTGAACTCACTTCTCCTGGCACAACTTCCACAGGTTTCACTCACAAGTTGAAGTATTCGCCAGTCTATATTTCGTCTGCTACCGGCGCGTAATTCAAAAGTCCATCGGATTCGCTTGAAAAAGCTTTATGTATATAGATATATATTGATTGAACAAACAGAAACATTCGAAAGTGCGATTAAATTACAAATGGTTTTATTTCTATCGAAACTTTTTTTTACAAAACATCGAACATTTCACAAATTACAATTATATAATTAGTAGTATGTTAAGTATATATTCCAATTGAACTGAAACTAAAAAAACTGAAATTGAACTGAAAAAAAATATTAAAACGGATGACGAGTTACCAATACGATCGTTTTCTCCGGGTATGGGCGTCAATTTCAAATCAATATGATGCACGTACCACGTACATCCGATTGAACGCGTATCAATGCTCAATATTAAAATCCCCCTTCAAAGACTACATCAACGCTCGCTTTTAGCCCGTCTCACCTTCACACTTTGTTTTACGAATATCAATTTCTTTTCGGTCAAATTCGGCAGCATCCTGTATCGCTACACCTTCACTTAATAGACAGGCGGCAATCCCAATCACGAGTAAATATTCACCCCATAACGAGGGCGGACATAAACTGCTTCCGCGACCAAAAACGCTACATCTAAGCCGGATCATCTGAAGTAACCACAAGTAACTGATCTTTATTAGATATATTATTACGAAAGCACATTTATGGTTGTCATATATTTGGACATTCTTCGGGTGCATACATATCTGTTACCTCAACATGCGCCAATACTGTAGTAGGATTTCAGAACATTCTAGTAATTTTCTAAAAATGATAATCGTGCCTGCCGACAGTAGGTCCATCGTTAAAGAGAAAACTATTATATACAATCCATTCGATGTGATGTAATACAACGATAAGAGATCTAGATGCTGAACATCCTAGTTTCATTTTTTATAACAATAAATACTTTTTTTTTTCGTTTTTCTTGAGACATTTTACGCACAGTATTGATAAGAGTGATTAACCCGTGTTAAGTGCAGGCTGGAGTTAAGTTTTCGATTCATAGGTACGTTCATTAGCCTTGTTTATTATTGATGGAAGTAGAAGTTAGAAGCGATATCGATCATTATTCAACGTACATTATATATGTGTGTAGATGTTCCAAGTGCTAGACAAAGAGTCAGGCGGAGGACATCAACTGTGACAATTCACAAATGGCTGTTAGCAATGTAACATAGCTTCTGCTTTCATTCAGATCTATCGCAATTAAGCATTACCGCTGTGGCTTTCCCAAGCCAGGATCTTAAGTCCCACCAGTAACACAACTCAATACAATAAAAATAAAGAAACAGAACGTAGTTCGCTTAGGTACTCAGATCCTGAACCTAAAATACTTTAGCTGGCATTTAATTTGTCATTACGAAGCTTACTTCTGCTGCATATGAACGAGAACACGGATAGTCTATATCTACGGGCTTTGCTATATAATAATGCCGTGAAAAACACGAACGTGCACGCACGCACACACACACACACAACTATCGAAACAACAGTACTTAATGTGTGTAAATACATACTGCTAACTGTTAACTCTGATTGAATAAGTTTTAAGATTGCTTTTTAATACACATATATCTGTATCATATATGGTAGTGCATAATATACGTAATCGAATACATTTCGCAGATTTTTTTTGCCATCTTTACGAGGCGCAAAATAGCTAAATGTTGGTGAAAATAGCATCCAAATTCAGTCTGCAGTAATTACACGACGAAAGCACAGGAGTGCACAAGGTAACGATCTGTCTATCGAAAGTAATATAGGTGTAATTTCTTCAGCGGCGTAGTGGAAAATACGCTACCATTTCGTAGAATTCCAAGTCACGGAAATCGGAATACGCTTGTAACACCAAAACTAAAATGGATTGATTCTCTAGAACAATACAAGTGACTTCTTAAGTTGGAAATAATACATGTATACGTTTTTCAGTTTCAGCTTCAAAATGTAGAAACAATTTAAGCGTAACACTCATGCGTAATTGCACTTACATTGAAGTTCTCCTTTTTGTTCGCTTTCACGGATAAAAGTTGGCTCAGATTTCAGTATGCGAAGAGGGATGGGTCTAATGAAGAACGCGATTTTACGCGCTATATTTTTCTTAGTTACCCAGTAAACTGCACTAAATCGGACCTACGAGCTTTCTTAATCGCCTTCAGCACTCGAGTGAACCCGCTTCTCAGCTAAGCCCGCGTCGTCTGCTGTCAGCTGTTTGACACGTCAGGGTTCACTGCGAGAGAGAGAAACATTTAAATTTAGAAGCACTCCACCATGGCGGCAAGATACTTATTCGAAATAAATGGGTGATGTCATGATTGAGATAACATTCAATCCGCTTCGTTATACATAAGCGTGATATATTGAATTTTGTGGCAGGGATTCAAGCTTAAATACACCTAGGTAATTGTACGAAAATGCCAGTAAGGCAAAAATACCACACCGGTCCAGATTTACAGAAGCTGGCCATCCACCTATCTATTAATACGTGCTTTTAATACTCAGACAAATATTATTTATAAATAGGATAACAGGAATACATAACACAATGGTATCCTTAAACACAATTTGAATCATTCAGGGTATTTATGCTATAAATTTATTTCGCTATATGAAAGGGTGATCACGCACCGAATTGTGGCATTATCTTGGGACAGATGAAGTTGCCTAGTACCTTTCATTCAGCCGTTTTGGCTGGTTTTATATATTCTATGTTAGACGTGTGATTTTTAAAAGCTAGTAAATATTTGGCCATCACTAATTGGAGTTGTACAAAGCTTTCGTTATGAGTTTTTCACTTGCAAGTTTCACTAACCATATAACAAATAGCATATCTACAAGTTTTATATGAATTCATTATACAAATTCGGTAAAAAAAATCTTTTTTCATTCTTCAGCTTTAAGTTATAATTCATATACTTAATAGTAATCTCGTGAAGGATAATTTTTTGTGAATTTTTTTTTTATAATTTTTTGCTTAAAACTTTTGTAACGCGTCGGAAGTATTTGGCCCACGTTTAGCCGACTAATGAAGTCAATCCCCCGTTCCGTTGCCTGATGATACTATAAGTCAATACCGCGTGTTCGGGTCGCAATAACGATTTCGCATCGTATCACAAAGTCTAAAATACGTATTTTGTAATTAGACTATTTTTAAAGCATAGTAATAAATATGAGAACTCAGTTTCTCAATGAAATGGTCTCAACTTCGGGCAAATCCAGACCCATCAATGACTGTTTCAGCAGAATCTATACGCATTAAGCTCGCATGTGCCCCAAAGCGTGACTTTGGGTGACGAAACGACTATGTAAGGGTATGATATGGAAGCAATGACGAAACAGTTTGAGTGTCGCTTCGAAGGAAACTGTAACGAGACGTATTTAGTTTAAAATGTTCATAAAAAAGAATAATTAAATAAACCACTTCGATATTCGTCGCTGTGATACGCTTCCATCTTGAATCATAGATGAGCACGCGTCAAGACGTTTCTGCATTGCAGAAAAAACGAAAGCAAATTAGTTGAATATTATAGAAACTTCTGCTCCTATAACCCCAAGACGTATTTGATTTGACTTTGCCATTACTGACCAGTTAACTTTCTGACACATTTGGAGAAGCTGAGTTCAATCGCTCGTCGTCCATCAGGTGTCTCGCGAGATTTCAGTTAATCTCAAATATGTGCTTCTGCAGGTTTTTCACACAGATTGCGTGCCGATAATTTGAAACTGTATGGTACTTATGTATCTACTAATAAAAAAGCGTTGTCCAATCGAGCATAAGGGCGCGTTAATTTTGGTATTAAAGTGTGCCTCTATCCGGTAATTATGATTTTATCTATACTCTTAACGTTGTCTTCATTTCCTGAACTTAGCCTATTCAGAGGTTGGGGTCCTTATCAGTACTCTCCTAAGCTTTATTATTATTATTACTTTCCTAACTGATGTTTTGTTGCTGAGCAAACTTATTTTTACGTAATAGCTGTCATTTTCCAATATACTTATATATTACACTTCTATTCGAAATAGCATTTTACAATGTACGGAAGTGCTTTATACGTAGGGTGAGTACATGGTGTGGTGCTAGCAGTGAACCCTTTGTATCCAGACCGATGAACCAATTTCACGGAACTGCCGATATTCGTATGATTGATCAGCAGGTTGATATAAATATGGTTATAACCTACACAGTGACGGAACCGTTGGAAGTACGTTCTCGAATGGGCTCGCGTCACGTGCGTTCGTGACATTCTGAGACAACGAGTGACTCGGCCATTAAAATAAATTCTAGTGTTAAAATCCGTTTAGAATCATTTACGAGTTATATAGCTTTTAACAATGGCGTATTTGTGAAAAAAGTATGACCTGTTTAGTGGAAAATAAGAACCATGCATTTTACGCACGTTGACCGTTACAAGCGAATCCGGCGCTCCCTCTATTTTTTTATGCACTCGTTTCAGCACTCTAGCAGTTTCTGGACAACTATATTCTTATCTGTCGAGTCCCAATACCTAATCGGCCCTCGGTGGCCTCCAAAGTTTCAATCTTCGTTGTTGAACCATTTGTTGAAACGTCAGGATAACAATTATTGTTGTACTTGATATTCGGTACAAAGCAGTTTCAGATCGCCTAGTCAGTGATGGGGCCAGGCACCTAAACAAGTCGATAACCGCTGCGTAGGTAAAACCACGTAGCGCCTATACGATCAGATTAAAACATCTAATTTTATAGACGCCTCCACCAAGTGGCGTTTCGACATTGTTCCCTGTTCAATCTTCACCGTTTATGGTGACGACATTTAATGAACATTTGCCTGCCGGGGGAACAGGATGGAAAAACGGGGGTTGAACCATTACCGTGTGCTAATTGTACAAAGTGAACGTTTCGCAACTATGCCTATAAATTCAGCGTCACGTACGACCAGCATGCATATTACTCTATGGGCAGAAAAACGGTCTTTTGTTAATTATCCTATTAGGTATGAGTCGTTTTAAAAAAATGTTAACTTTAACTTGAAATATTATGCACGAGTTTTTTTTTTTCTTTATTCGAACGTTGTTGTGCTTTCTTTTTCTAAAGAAGCATTTAGCCATACCTCCCAACAATAATAATATAGTTTTTACTCTGCCCTCTTCAACTTTCTGGATTATCATTACGACAATTGTTCGATAATTCTAACGGATCAGATGAGGCCGACGGGGCTTGGGACGTTATTTATATCGTTTTTGAGACTGAGACGATCCTACTCAAGATGTATGACTTTTGTTTTTATCGTAAATACGACGCAATATTCGGTGTTCCGTACTGTGCTCAATCTGGTCGATCCAACCCAATCCTGCAGCTACTACATTAGCTATAACGACCAGGTTGTTCTAACTGAGTTGGTCGTTTGCGGAACGAATCCGTATTAATTTGCGAATTATTTAATTCCGCTCGTTTGTCATCTACGTGGCAAATTTCTAACCAATATGTTTAACTAATGTCAGTTATACTATAATCAGGGCTGGTACGACCGTTCACAGTTTCGCTAATGAACCCGACAGCTGTTCATGCATTTTTTTGTTTATCTGTATTCAATGTGCTTAAGGTGGAAAATTATAGCAATCAGCATGACTGGATTGAAGAAGTGGGATAGTAAAGACTGACGAATAGTGTTAAATGGGCAATGTGTAGCAACACTCGGTACAAAGAATGGACTGTTCTTGTGAAAACGTGTGCGCAGTTATGTTTAAAGCGTCATGGATCTTCGCAAGCATGGCTTCTGTAAACGAATACAAATGGACCCGATAGAGCTTCATTGTCCTTGTCAATGGATCATATTTCTGCCCCGAAATTCAGCCGTTATGAAACTTGGTCGTCGCGATATGCTAGCACTTAGTTTGCCGTATTTTCTGAATCTTATAGTAGCCCACTGGGTGTGGTTTCGGTCACCATTTCTGCGTGCAAGTTCGTGAATACTGCTTACATGTGTCCTGTGAAAAACAGAACTTTCTCGCTGTCGTAGCCTTATTTAAATTAGGACTAATCTCGCATATAATGATCTATTTGCGTGATAGCCTTGAACACTGAAAAAATGAAGGGTCTCTCTTAGCCTATTGAAAGCGTCAATCTATTTTTACTACTGTTTGACGATTATGCTATAAAAAATTCTGTGGAAAGCTCTTCCTGCGGTAAAAATGCTTCCCGCTGAATCAGTTATAGTCACGACAAAAAAACCTTGCCCCCGAATACAGCATGACATTATCGTACGAGATATATATATATATATGCTAGTTTACTTGATGGCTCCTATGAAATTTCTTATGAGGAGCGAAAAAGGCGAAAATTCTGTAAAGGGTTTCGTAACTTAATAGATGTTTCATAAATGCGTTCCAGTCGTTGTCAGCCATGATTATAGTGCTAGAATCGAGAATATAAGCGTGTGTCAATGAAACTAAATTAAGCACTTACGTAACTAGTCTTAAGGAGAGCAAACTGCATTATGTGGTAAGAAAAGGTCGAGTGTACACCTCCTGGCAGGTGCATGCTTACGAGCTGAAGGTCAATTCAAGATGGCCTTGCGATGACGCGATTCGCCGTGCTCGAGCACCATTGAAACCATGTGTTTGTTTCGACAATAGGGGAACGTCTCTGATGAAGCAACACTGCTCGATGAAATGTATATTGACGTCAACCTCTATCTCATCGAAGCACACGCTAATGCCATCTTAACGATATCGAAACAGGGTGACCATGACGACATGGTAGTATACTGAGACGACGTGTCTGTCTGAACCTAAAAATGCGAGGACAACCTTGTTCAATATACAGCCTGTGGTTATATTGTGTGACTTCATAGTGTATGATGCTACTAGACATCGCGACGCACTCCGTAACCAGTATTCATAAAAAACCGACGAAAAGGTTATTCGTTACGAATTTTGGGTAGATGCTCAACAATAGACCATTACAGCGCAACGCATTAAAATAAGCCTTTGGTTTCGTAGTCAAATGGTGTAATACAGAACATCCATTGAGCGTAAGCCGTATATATATATATATATATATATATATATATATATATAATTAGTATTAAAGCCAAATGGGACAATTCGCGAAAATAGTATAATCCCCGGTGTGTACATGTATTCTTTTTAGGTGACTCAGGCTCTTAGCCTGGTTACAGATACATAGTACCCCTCACTAGAGACTATAGAAGTCGAGCAGTTATTTTTGTTTAACGTTATTATGTTCAGGCGGGAATTTTATCTGTTGTGCATGCGAAGTTACTGTCATCACAGGCGCGAGTGGTAATTTATTCGATCACATTGAATGATACGGTAGTTTTTCATTTATAGATTTCTTACAATTATAAGAACGATCTCTCTGCTTATCATCTGATCAGCTGACGCTGATCAATGGTGTTGAGTGGCAACAAAATTTGTACGACATCGATGAATACGTCCATCGGTGATATCTCAAGAAATTAAGACTAAAAAAATATTTATATTTAAGAGAAAGAACAATTAAGGGAGGCTGGTGCAGGAAAACACGATGAGTATTTGCGAAAGGCTTGAGGCAGATTTACAACGAAAGTAAAAAATCACTTATATGCAACCTTGTTTTTCAGAAATGTACTGCACCTATCAAATACGTTATCTTAATCTCAACTGCTACTAGCTCGTTCGAAAAGTATCCTTAATACACATATTTACACAAGCCGACCAATTTTATAAAGCTAAATACGCTAATTAAATATTTTATTACATCGTGTTGTCTATCTGTCAGCTAGAAAACTACGAGAATTTATTCACAATGAAAACTGCTAATGTCAGTTTCTCTATTAATATCTCTGTAGTAGTATATACCAGTTGCAAGTTGTCGCAGTTAACAAGCTTTAAATTGAGGTCTTTTACAAAACAGCATCATTCCGTCACGCCATTGATTCAGCTCACTCTGGAAACTCTAATTGACTAACAGAAATGAATCTAACAGAAATCTGAAGAGTCAGGATACGCCACAGCTTCAATAGCGTTCTGCGTGTTTACAATATGGGCATAAGGCCTTAATGGTAAAGGCAAGGCTTTACATCGCTATAAATTACTACCTAGTGAGCAGCAAAAGGCTTGTTTTTTTCTTTACCAAGCTTTTAATCGCCTTCGAAAGTCAGACACTTTAGCTATTTGCACTACATTGTTCTCCTGAGACCGTGGCACGATATTACATTTCATTGGTCTATAGAATGGTGTTTTCAGGAACTTTCTTTTCACACCAAAAACACACAGTATTACTACTACTATCGACGGCTAGCTCCGAAGATGAGTCAGCAACATACGGTTTTTTCTTGTTGACCTCCAGGCGAATATTGTAAATTTATCAAATGGTACACGTTTGATACTAACTGGTTTTACTTAATGATGCTGATACCAACTTTACTGTATCAGCATCAATAATTTTATGGTAACTTACAGAAAGGGTTTTCAATGATAGCTATTCTGGTCAAAATTACGACCAAGTGCCTGCGCAGATAACGCAGACTGCAGTGCTAGCTAGGTAATATAACAGGGTACTTAATTTGCGGTTATTTCTAATATGGGTCTACGGGAAAACCAGAGTTAGCCCTGACGTTGTAACAGAGCCAAGCTCTGCAGTAAACTCCTTTGGAGCTCTTTTGAAAAGCACTATCATTAAAAAGCAGACTAAAAAATCTAAACATGATCTATTTATCGCAATTGCTAGTTTGCAGACTAACAAATCTGATCAATACAAACAGAGTGCTTTTAATTGATTAGTCGAACTTCACTATAATCCGTCAATGATGTGTTGACAGAAAGAAGTTTGTTTTACGCATGCAAGAAATTTATTTTTTTCAAATAATCATACACAACATTTTTTAGACGACAAGGCTTAATAATTTTTAAATGTACTTTTTAACAATATGTTAAGAAAAAGATTATGTTCTGAATAAAGATAAATTATAAAATAAAACATTATAAATACACCCGCGCTTTTAATTACGTACACTGTTCCGCTGTGCAAAGGGAAACAACAGTTTAGGTAATCCTATCTCGCCTAATAAAGAGGAAAAGCATATATATTTATCATATCATATATATGTATTTGTATATAACTAATATGCAGCTGCCAGTAACCGATTTAGTCTTGCACTGCAACCGCCGTTGCGAACGGCGGAACGATCGGTCTGTTCAGCACCGCAAGAATAGATACCTTTAGGAGAGGAGATTACATAGAAGTTTCGCTTTTAAAATTTTTACTCTTCTTCGTCTAGCCTTTCTCCATTGAAGGATCCGCCCCCTGAACATCTCGATAACCTAATGGGAAAGTCATGATAACCAAAATACTATAAGGAGTTTAAGACACCACCGCTATCGTCCTGATAACATCGATCATGCGATACAAAGTTGATATGCCGGCAATTACCGAACCTTCTATGAAGAGCGCTAAACGCCTATTGTCGCTTGCAACACCAGTGCTATACAACGCCACTCTGAAATGAAGATTTGACAAAAATATTTTTTCAATAAATCAGTGTTTGTGGTATGGTATTGTGACGTAAACAGGATTTAGAATGTAATCTGCCATTAATTGGATAATGTCTGTTTAACTGTTTAGAAGTACTTCGTTAAACGCATCTGGTGTCATGAGCGGTCAGCTGGGTCAGTAAGGTAAGCCCCTTGGCCCAGTGTGCTGTAGTAGTGCTTGTATGTTACGATTGGCTCTGCATGTATTTTCTGAGCGGGCAATCTTCGAACGAATTTATAACGAGGCTCACCTCTAAACAGTAATTAGGTGCTAGAATAAGTGATATAATATAATTAAGAAATGATCATGCACTTTGATCGAGTTTAGGCAGTTGCTATTGTCCGATAATAGACAGCTTAATATATTGCTGCGAAAGAAATTATCGTCAATGGTCATATAAGATGCACCCATGAAGGCTTCCAATTTAAAGCGCGATATGGAAAAGGACGAGAGAGGAAAATCCAATTTAAATGAAAAAACCTGAAATAACAAACAGATGATTCAGTTACTGATGTTAGAAGCTGAATGGAGGCAAATGCTTAATTTGTATTAACGCAAGATGCTTACGCGTTATTAAGCAAATTTATATGGATCGTGACTACGTTTTGTGTGGCAATCAGACGGAGTTTTTTTTAGCCAGATCATCATACAATTATATGCAGTAGTGGCTAGAACTTATTAAATTAGGCTGTGTCTTATTTTTGTCTTGCTACCCGTTCTTTACGTTTAATAGTGAATCATGCTACACATGATAATAATAGCAGTAACAACAATATGCAGGTGATAAGTAAACTTCGTGAAATTTATTTGTTAATTCATTTGAAATTGTACTCAATTGCTTATAGGGAGATGGCAGACTTCTAAAAATTTTTTTAATTTGCGCATGTTGTTTGTATACAATGGCTTCCGCGCAGCTCGGAACCTGGACCATCATCGTATTACTAAGTTTAGCAGATAAACACGTTATCCACTGCGCTATTGCGGGGATTGGTTAGGAGGATGAGGCCCCCAGAATCGAACAAAAATTTATAGTAGTAGTTAGAGTATAGCCTATTTACCCTTTAAATAAATTTAATAAGTTTCTGACTTCGTTTTTCTAAAAAAAACTTGTTAATGAAAGGGTATTCTCAAAAACGTATTTAATATTATAGTTATATATATATATATATATATATACTTAACCGAATTTAGCCCTCTAGCTTGCCTTTTAGTTTCTTTCAAAATCAATTTAATTAAGGTCAAATGAAGGTCAACTATAGGCGTGCTTTCCGCAGGAGAGACCTATTCTTGTCACATAAAAGGTACATTACTTAGTTTACTAAGCTACTTCAATTTTATTAAGTAATAGTTATTCTTTAATAAAAAGCTTGCTGTTGAAGAATTATGGATACAGTAGTATCAGTGCGCTGCAGACACAAAATGTTTATAATCCTGCATGTCTTGCTTGTCTTTGGATACGAAAGCGGGTTGCCAGAAATCTATTAGGCTGTTAAGGAAGTTTTGCTCGCTTTTACTAATGGCTCCGATCTTCAATTTTTTCCTTACGATAACGAAACATTAAATACAGTAGAAAACTCAAATTTCCTTTACAAGGATACCCGCATTTATTTATTTGGATATGAAAGTGTTCCCTTGAAAATAGAAATTTTTCGACACTTCTTATTTGTCTTATATAGCATGATTTGACATGGATGAGGTTGAAAGAAACAACATTAGTAAAGAAACTACAATTATTTCAATTTAGATTGTAGAATGAAACCGAAAGTTGGAGAAGAACTATGTACAAGCGATATATTTTCGCCGAAAAGGAAAGTGATTAATGACTAAGACTCGAAATATCTTCTAGTATGTACCCTTAAATCTAGCTCGTTAATGTCCTTTAATCCCTTTAATAAATATCTATTTTTCAGAATGTCTTCGGAACGAATAAATGAAATGTCAGGGTCACTGGCGAAAGGCTTCTCTGATATAGGACTTCCGGCCACACACATAGCCGATATCGGCTATACAACTGACGTCGACAAGGGCCGGTCCACAGGGATGTCACAGACTATGGAGTATCGAGGTCAGAACTTTAACTTCCAGTTTGCCTCCGGTGTAGGTCAAACAGGAACAGTTGTTCAGGACGTGAGTAGCGTGGTTCAGGAACCCGGGCTATTCGAGCAAAGCGGACAGTTTGAGGGTCAACTGTTCCCAAGCCATGCCGATGATAAAAATGGCGAGTTTCAGTTTACGACCCAACAGTTTGTGCCAGAATTTACACCTGGTCAAGGGCTGGAATTTATTGAGAGGAGTTCAGGAGGCGTCAAACGTGCCCATCTAAAGGCAGTGGATAGTGGACAGCATCAAACAAGCAACGTCATTATCTATATGCCAAGCGACGTTCAAATCTGTGGTCAAAGCTATACGTCAGCAGCCGTAAATGGGGACACCTTCGCACGACAAGGGTTTTGCAGGGATACCACGCAGATTGTAAACTTGGTAGGCAATCTTACTGATATTAAGTCTACCGCGATATGTGAAATTTCTAATCAAAGAACTAGCCCTGAGAAAATAAAGGACGCGTCAGGGACCCTAAGCGAACATGAGACGGTTAAAGTGGGAACCGCTACTATGGAAGAAGTGTCAACGATGTCTACAGAGGACTTCTTGCGGGAGAATACGACACCAGAAGCGCAAGAGACAGCCAAAGATGAGTTAAAATTTTTGAAAGCACCACCAAATTTACGATCTCTTACATCGTTCCCACGTCTCAACCCTGTTCTTAGGCAAAGGCTCAAAAAGGATGCGAATTCACGTCATGAAAAGACTCTGACGTCTGCGCTCTCAACACTTTTCTTTGATGAGCGTTCGTCGTTGTATCAACAAGAACTCGTTGAGTTACTGAAGCCCTTGGTGAGGATGCTAGAGCTCCTCGAGGCCTCCCCAATTGACGCAGAATCAATGCGACGAATGCTTGGTTCTGTGGTGGCGTTGGTGGCCTCACTTCAGGAAATCATTGTTGCAGATAGGCGGAAAAGTGTCATGATCCATTACGGGGTCGAGGACAGTTTACAGTGCAAGGAAGAGCAAGATATCGAGCTATTTGGTAAAGACTTTCTCCTGGGAAACGGATTTACCCAGCGAAAGTGTACGACAAAGGATGCAAAGAAAGACTCAAAGCGAAAATCACCTATTCCCCAGGATTCACCATTGCAAGCGGCAGTTTCTCCTGTAAAACGAAAATATAAAGAAAACGCTGTGATGAAAAAAAGTAACGTTCAGTCAGATAGCGGTAAAAGATAAAATTTAATTATTTTTAAGATATTACATACAGTCAAGCATTTTGTGGATTAAAGTATACTACCGGGTGGAAAACAGCTTAAAACCATATCGTATCAAGAGTCATAAAAATTTTGTTAATTTCCAAAAAAATTCCCTTAACAAATTGTAACATTGAAATGTGGCCTACCTATTCTATCAATGACGATATCGATTCATAGTTTTTAAGCAACTTTTAGATATTGCAGACGGAGATGAAATAGCACAGATTATCATTTTGGACGATTTGGCTGATGATGAAAGTCATCAGGGCACAGAAAAGCCAACTGCCAAACTGGGATTGCCGCAAGTTCCAGGAACAGAAATGCAGTCAACGCTTTCAGTTCCAACTAATGTCTCCGAAGTAGCCGAAAGCGACTTTTCACAACAGTGCGAACAGCAGCAGCAAAGTGTCATTATTTCAAAGGGGCAGCCTCGAGCTGGGCGTCAAAAATTTTCCCGGCTTGGTCAACGACAAAAAGATAAACGAGTTGGCTGGCCAAAAAAGAACAAAGCTATCACAACAGGCAGCAATAAGCAGCAGACGTTCGTTCCTGGGATAATAACCCCCGTAGCATCTGTAATTACCGCTGCAGAGTCGATGGGAGGTGATGGAGCTGTGGAGCTTGGGCAGGTATCGTCTAAGTCGTGTAATCCAAGCGAAGTTATTGCGATGACTGTGACTTCTTTACCAGCATCAACAGCGGAGTCCGTTCTCCGCAATGAACAAGAAGATCAAAAGGCTACTGCAGAAGCCTTGAATATCAATGCCACGAAACAGTTTGATGCGACTGTCTCATTAGCTGACCCGACGGCACCTGCAATTCAAGTCTATCGATCATCAGTCCGAAGCGGCGCCGGTGGCAAGCGTAGAGGTACGAGCAGAACTTCCTCCTTAATGCATTTAATGTCTTCCTATCGGTTTAATAATGTTGCAGGATATGTGATATTAGGAAGGAAGTAGAGCCTCAAATTCTCCATTGATGGTGGAATCGTGGCCAACATTTAATACGCTTCTATCGATTCATTCGGCTATTTATAATTTTTGACAAGGTCACATATAAGCTTCATCATAGAAAATCTACACTTATGTGTAATAAAAGCTTTCGTCAAAGATCGATTATTGTGACCGGGCATGGTAGGAATAGGTATACAGGAATTATCGGTCAATTTTATACTAAACTTTATAGGCATTCGTTAGTTAAGGTAACATTCTAAGGACCGAAGTACGTCGATTAAACCTTCTTTCTTTTTCTTTGCTGTGTTTTTTGACGAAGCTTTAGAGAGTGCCGCAGCGAAATGTTCATTCTGCGCGGAGTCATTCTCGAAGCGCCTCCAGTTAGCCCAGCATTTGAAGCAGACGCATTCGGATCAACTGCCCGAGTGTGAAATTTGCAATCGACGTTTCGCATTTGAGGCAACCCTGCGTCAACATCGCGAGGAAAAACATCCTGGTAACGGCCCAACTCAACGACACGACTGCGAACACTGTGCGAAGAGCTTTCCAGATAAAGATCGACTTCAGGCTCACCTCTTCATCCACACACGTTAGTTCGGGATCGACATAGGTTTTCAATCGTGCCGTCTATATGTAAAGTTAAAGTTACGAGATTGAAGCTGACCCTGTAACGTCATATAGCGTCGAAGGTGTAATAACATAGAAAAAAGCATTGGAAAGAGTTCACGTCAAAGCGGACATAGCCAAGATATGCTCAAAATTTAAGAAAAACGGTTATCTGGTTTAACGAAACGCTCGTTAGTTCTAAAGGGTTTGGGTCTATGATGAAATAATTAATCGAACACCCTAACAACTCCAACCTTTTAATCACTTGCATTGAATACATATGACCGCTTTTTATTCTTTAACTAACTGTAATACTC
Source organism: Varroa destructor (assembly GCF_002443255.2). Lineage (NCBI taxonomy): Eukaryota > Metazoa > Arthropoda > Arachnida > Mesostigmata > Varroidae > Varroa > Varroa destructor. The sequence continues at coordinate 55,612,973 of NW_019211455.1, read as the reverse complement.
TAAACCACCCCGGTTTTTAATTCCGCATTCATCCTTTGTTTAAATATTATATGTGTGTTCATGCGCAAAATTGCAGGAACAAAACAATTTGAGTGCCATATCTGTTCGCGACGCTGCCTGACCAAGGCTCATCTTGATCAGCATATGGCCGCCCATGACCGGGGCGAAGAACGATTTTATTGTGAGCGATGCGATAAACCGTTCGCCAAGAAGACCAACTATAAGCACCATTTGCGACTTCATTCTGGCGAGAAGAATTTTGAATGCGAACTTTGCCATAAGCGTTTCGCAACGCGTCAATATTTACATATTCACCTGCGCTCGCATTCAGCTGAAAAACCTTTCACCTGCGATATTTGCGGCCGAGGCTTCCAGTTCCAACATGTTCTGGTTGACCATGTTCGAACACACACGGGCGAAACACCGTTCGTCTGTGAGGTATGTGGTATAAGCTTCAAGGTGAAACGCACACTGAAGAGGCATATGAAAACCCACGGAGACGAAAGGCCATACGCTTGCCATATCTGCCAGCGAAGATTTAAGGTGGGCCATGTTGATTTGTTTTGGTCTCGACTAATCTGTCTACAAAATGATTTAAACTTTGACATAAATTATAAAATTAGGATGTGTATTGTGTTATTTTGAGCTGCTTACGTGTTTTTTTCTACTGTTGTGCCGTTCCGTGTCAATTCAAATCGAACTTATGTTCCAAATTGTATACTTTTTCCCACTTTCTAATCGTAACTCCTCTGCTTCATTTAATCAAGGTAAAGGCAACTTTGCGCGAGCACATGAAGACTCACAGTAACGAGAAGCCCTACCAGTGCCATGAGTGTGGGTTAGCTTACAAACGGAACGTGGAATTGCGGAAACATGCCTGCCCCGCCAGACAACAACAACAGCAACAGCAGCAGCAACAGCAGCAGCAGCAGCAGCAACAGCAGCAGCAGCAGGCCCTAACTGTAGCATCAACTTCAGCGCCGTCTAGTGTAGTAACCCGCTTACCGACAATTATTCAGCTGGCAGTACCGGGTCAGTCGTCGGCCTTGGCTGGAACCGTGACTTCAGCCGGCATTCCAACAGAATCCGTAGTCGCCACATCGAGCTTAGAAGATGCGGGTCTCTTGGTAGCCGGAAACTCTAATGATGGCCGGGTACAAGTACAAACTGAAGAGGTTGTTGAAGCTGGTGGATCGACTAACGATGGCCACCCAGCGACGGCCTCTGCAACGACCCTGCCATCGTTACAGACCGTAATTCCAGTGGGCACTGTTCAGCCGGGTTCGGATGGGACGACGGCTACAATTATACTACAGCCAATGAGCGCTGTTGGAGCTACGGCGGCCGCTGGGGCAAATTTTGCTGGAATTCACTTCATCAACCTCTAGTGGGCATATCAACCGATATAGATCAATGAAAACAAATTCTGATAGTGTGACATTATGATATCCTTGTATAACATACTTTTTTTTTTTTTTTTTCATAAAATCATGTGAACTCTATGAGCCAATTGTCAATGACACACACTGATAGAGCGCGACTCTGAATTAATAATGCCGTTAACGTGTAGCTGTACTGCTTTTCATTTAAATAAAATGTGGCCAAACGCTTAAATTTCAAGTGAACAGAAATAGGAAGCGACGATTGAAGCATAACCTAACAGAGGGCGGTGCTCTTGGTTCTACTTCACGGCCTTTTTTATATTTTTTTTTTGTGGGTAAAGAAACCATCTTATCGGATCAAATAAGGAATGATTTCTAATTATTTAGGGGCAGCATTGCACTTTTGAATGATGGGTGGCAATGATTTGGGGAAATGCCGAGTATTTTACCGACTGAAAATTTGTATTCAATCAAATGTACATATTTATAGAATATATATTCGTGGTTTGGGTCACCACGGATAGCTCATACGGATGTATTTGGACCTCAGCTGACTCTTTTGTCATTTAGAAATAATATATAATAGGAATAATAAGTAAGATTAGAATTTTAAAATAGAAGATTAGAACGATAACTGTTAAAATGAGGACAGAATTGCTACTATTTGATCAAATACTAAAAATAGGTAAGAAAAAATTATTTCGTTGTGCAGCTCGTCGAAGTTACTTTATATTGTATTATATGCGGAACTCGAAACTTACGATTGGAGCTTACCTCAGCAGTTAATTTTTCATCATCGTGTGTAATTGGCTTGATTGTTGTTGAAAGTGCACGCTTTGTACTTCGACTGAGCCCTTATGGCGGTAGAAGAACGAACTCTCGTCGTAACAATACCGGATAATGACTATAGTCGATTTTTGTGAATAAATATTGTTTGTGGGAGATGTTCTTAGAAAAAAAGACTTTTTACTAATACAGTATATTATCATGGCATCATAACCTGAGACTTCCCGCAAAAATTAAATATGAGCCTGTTTGCTGATTTCCACATCTGAAGAAAACGACATTGTCAGCACTCCTTAACTTTAAATGGAATGAGACACTGCACACGTTTAGTCTTCTCCTTGGCGGCAAATTCATAAGGGGCGATGCTAGCCACCAAGAAGCAATCAACAGCGATAGGAGTTGTTGATTTCTAAAGCGAAAGACTGTCAGTAGCAGAAACATTTCAAAATTGGACACGATTTTTACGATATTTGGACACGAGTTAACTAGAGTCATTGAAAATGATTCAATTTACGGAATTGAATATGGTTGTGTTCTTCTACATTTATTAGTGTTTCCAAGGCGTACAGGGCTTCCGTGGACTGACGAGCTTCAGAAGCGGCGGTCTTCAGATCGACACGACGTTTCTCATCAAAAGCTTTTACAACGGCTTGTTTCGCACAACGTTAATAGACAGCTAATTTATCGTACTGTATTACATATAATGCTTATGGTCGTTAACACTGTGAGATCATTAGTAATTTCTTCCGATTTGACTTATCTCTTGGAAGAACCTCACAATGCGAAAATATTTCAACTTTTGGAGTATTGAAAAACTGCTCTGCTGATGTTCTAGCGTGGATGACATGTGCGGGGGCTCTCTCACGGCGAGAACACCCGCACCGGCTGTCGAGATCGTCGACATTCTGGCGGATATTCATTGATTGTATTAATTGTGACAGGTCACATACGACCAACGACGACACCTGGCTAAAACGACAGAGAGTGACTACGCTTTGCGTATTGCAACTGTTGCTATTACCATATTAGAGCTTGCCTTACTCGTCGCGCGCCCGTTAATGAGAATCGGTCGATGGTCTGGCAACGCTACGCAAAGCACCAGAGAAGTGAATATATACTTAAACGGCGTTTAGTCCTCGAGTGCGTCCTTGCGACGCCGTGGCCTCATTGTACCAGGTTGTAGTTGGTCTGAAAACCAAGACTAAACGTTCAGACAAGATTGTTCATAGTAAATATATGCATATAGGGGGATAACCTTAAGGCTACGCAGGAAGCGGTACTTTCAGAGAGCTGAGGTGTTCTGCGAGGGTGCTTTAAAGCCACACGATAGGCCATCATTTCCCTCTAAGGAAGCGCGTTAGTGGATCGCAGTAACGATGCTATTCTAGTATTATATGTTATCGAGAAACATGGAGCTCCAGTGCTTCCCCTTGGGATCTTTGACACTCCGGGTATAAAACACCTCATTTATTCGGACCAGCTCGCTATTATAACAGTTGGAGGAATGTGCTGTTGACCCTCATTCGCTAGAACCTGCCAAATACACTTCAAGTTGATTGGGGTTTTGTTTTGTCATCAAATACGACGGGCATACTCAATATTTGATAAACGAAGAATGGTAATTGTTTAAATACGGTATCGAATTTCTAGCCCCCAAGTGCAGCTGCGTCCTGTACAAGGTAAGGCCTGATAGGTACCGTATGCCCGACTCCGTTCGGTGTCTAGGCTCGCTTTAGCGAAGCTTTCGGGCTGGCCTCCGGAGTGAAGACAGCGTCAGCTTCAACGATACCGTTGCTGCCTTTATCATCTACTAACTCCCGTATCCTGATTTACAGATTTAGCAGAACCATCTTGTTTCCACAACATCTACACGTCAAGTTGCCACGTTTAGATCCTTTTGCAGCAGTTTGAAATGGTATATATCTATAACGACCCAATTATATGCCTGGCTTTTACCGGTTGTACCCGCCTTTTGTTCGCAAAGGCCTTATGCAGTACTCCAACTTAGCGTTGCAAAACTTCAAGCTGTTGAGTGAATTTTTCACGAGGGTCAAGCGTAAGCCGAGTGTTGCAGGATTCGATTTAGCCTGGAACTAAGTTCAGGTTTACCGAACCACATCTTGTGCCTGACGTTAGACCAGACTCTAAGTACTACATTAAATGTGCAGGGAGTTGTAGGGATGATTATTTCGACTGACCTCCGACTACTTGTTGGTAGTCAGGTAACATGGGAAAGCCATCATTATGATAACTTACATACAGGAATTACGCCTGCCATTTTTGATTGGTATCATTAACTAACGGTTACAGCAGGAATTTGACCCCCTTATGGTAGGACGTTACGTTTTGATTATAGGAAACTAGCAATTCGATCAAGTATTTTCTCGTTTGATGTTAGACATATATGAGTATATCATCTAAGTTGGCCGCGATCATCGCAAAGCCGAATAGTTACACATTACAATATAGTTACGACCCCATAGTATGCAATACACAAGTATTTAGTAGTCCGGCAAGAATCTTCGCGTCATGTATTTCCGCCCACTTGGAAAGTTGTCGGATTTCGTTCCCGAGCGTTAACGAACGAGAATGGCGACATCCCATCGTACGTCGCTGAAGACCAAATATTTAAAGCCAATTCATTGGGCCTATTGTGCGCCGGCCTATTTTAGCCCTATGATTACTTACTTCGGTATTTATTGCTAAGTTGCTTTAAAGTATCAGTTATAGTAATTTGCTACAACTGTAGTTGCCGGCAAATCAGAAAGTGATGCAAGGACGCGCCTTGCGTCGATCGTTGACGAATAGGTACTCGAGATGTCTGGAAGAATCAGCAGGTTAAGGTGAAACTACTTCTCGAATAGTAGAGTCCCTGTGTGTGAATACAATAGGTCAAGCGTGTTGGCAAGTGGTATTTGATGCTCTATGCGTTAACTATAAGCAACTAGATGCGTCCGAGATTCAGTTGTCCATTTCCGTATATTTCTATGTAGCTTTCCTTCTGGTAAATTATGTTTCCTTGGATCAATGTGATGACTTTAGATTCTTCTGCAACAATTTCGCCCGATAAATTTTTCGTGGTTTGCCTATTTCATGATTTTTGGATACAAACGGATGCTGTAAATATTGTGCTATGTTCCGTTCAACGTGCTTGTCGCATTGATACGTTTCAACTTAGTGCATTCTTTCTTCCAATACGGACTGCTTCCATAGCAAGTGTAGCTTCGACTGTAGCGTTGCTTAAGGAAATGTCGATAGTTTTTGTTTCTTTATTGGCCCATGAAAAAACGCTCAGAGCGAATGACATACGTTCATCCAAGCGCTGCTCTGTTTTGATAACGATAGAGATTTCCCTGATTGTTTTATATACAAAATGAAGTAAATACTATTAATATTCGTACTAATATGTCACAGTATTTTGCTGTTTATGGATACTGCTGAGCGATTATCGCTAAATATTGAAACATCCATCTATATACGTGACACAACTCAGATGAGGAGATATTGAATCAAAATGAATTGATCTATATTTGCTATTCTGACGAAATTTTTTACGGTGGCATCGTTGTTCAGCAAACTTTGAGGCGGGTCACATGTGTCAGCTACGTAGCCGCTCAGACATCCGCAATTGGCAACGATCTATTATTGTGTTTGTATGGTCCAGTCAGTAAGCGCGTATGGTGATCATGAATAGTTACGTCTCCTAGTATAGTGGTTTTCTAGTATAGTCTTCAGTGCATCAAGTACGATCCTCTTCTATTGTGCCCTAAAACAAGAGAATTTCTCCACTTTCTATGCGTAAATTATCAATGCTACTACTGTGAAAAATATAATTATTGTATCTTTGAGGATAGTGAGGTTTTGATAGAGTCGGATGGGCTAGCACTGCCCGTGCAGTTTTCTTCACCGGCGCATGGCAACACGGTGTCTGGCCAAAAACGATTTTACAAAGAACGCGAGTCATTAACTCGCTCTTGACCTTACTTGTCGGCGAACTCATTTGGACCTAATCGTGTGTGGACCTAAAAAATAACAGGACAATTCGAAGATCATTAATTGTGGCTTTTCGATAGTTACGCTTATCCGAGACACGCTTGAATGTACTATAGACATAAACGCGTGTAAAAACCTAGAGCTAGTCTGAGACTGTGCAGTTTGACAGAAGCGTGCACTGAATTCTGAGTATGATGTTCTTTACCGCTGTATGAAAAATCCCAGTGCTTCCAAGCGTAATAGAATAGTGGAATAATGTGCAAATAATCTTCTTGGATTGAAACAACGTATTCAGAATGATGCTCCATTGAATAATTGATCAGCGAGACGTAAGTGTGCGCCTTGAAGTTACTTAAGAGTATGCCGAATAGTGAAGAACACCAAGAGAGCTCCTTGTTATTGTGTTACAAACACTGTTGTTATTACGTCGCGCGAATAAGGAAATCCTGCATTGGTTAAAGGATACTCTCCTGCTCAACGTGTTTACCTTTACTTTAGTGGCTGTTGCACGCGGGTAGGTGTTTCATAGCTGAAAGCGTCTAGTACATGCTAACGATTCAAAAACGCACGCTCAGCTTACTGAGCAGCAGGAAGAGGAGAAGAACCCTGTGAAGAAAAACCCTACCTAGGCTCTGCTAGGCTTGGCATTGTCTATGAACGCGTATAATTGGCTTCAACTTACGGTTGAGAATAGTAGATATACATGGGTATTGCTTGTTAGACAAATAAGAATTGTTAGAAAAAACAATGGATGATGTATCATAGACTTGATACAAGACTCTCTATTGCTACCAGTTTTGTAGTCGTTAAGATATATTCGATGAACAAACTGCGGAGAGTGATGTACACAATTTAAGTCGCCTTACACAAAGATTACTAGTACGGCTTAGGGGCAAGGTCAGATATTTTAAACCACAGAACATATGCAAATTGGTGAAGCCTTTTCTGCGTGTTTCTCAGTAACTTTAATATGAACCTTATTATTAAAAACTATCTAAAAAAGGACAAGAGATCTGATAAGACTCTGCTATCATCACGATGCGTATGTATGGAATAAAAGATGTGTGTGAACTGCTGATGTCTGCTACATCTCTCGATCTTATTGTTTTAACATATTGCGGAAGCCAGCAACTCAGCGGCTTCAATAAAAGATTATACCTATTAGAGAGATTTAGCTACACGTTTTCTCATCTCAATTTTTGATACAATTTGCTTACCTAATTCTTACGTTCAGGTCGTCCGGGAGTATGTTTTATCCTAACCCTAATCTACTAATTTAGCAATACCCAAATATTCCGAGCTATACGTCACTCCCCGATGCCTGACTTCGGGCATGAAGCGAAGTGTGTATATGTCCGGATTAGAATCCAGACCGATACATGTTTCTAAGATTAGCAGTCTAATGTCAACCGGTGAGCTATCACCGGGGTTAATATTGCATATATGTAAATAGGATTGTAAAATAGTTATGTATGATTAATATTTCTATATTGTGAAAAGGTTATGAAGTATTGCGGATCAAAGATTTATAATGGCTGAAGTTTAGTTGTGGTACCTATTTCAAATCCGTGAGACTGTTACAATGTATGGCACCTCATTTCTGAAAGCTTCTATTTTTTTTAAATTCACCCAAGTGAACTAAGACAAAGTGACGTAAATTGACACATACGACTTCGATAACGAAGCTTCGAGCACGAGGCGCAATTTCGTATCTTCGTTAGTGTACCATATCAAATAAAGGCACTACTTAGATCGAACGCCACCTGTAGGTGTATTTAATGCGGCATCATCTACTCCAAGTACTGCAGCTGAGTTTGTCTTTAATTCAGTTCTTCGGCAAGCTTAAAGTGACAGAACACAATTATTATTTCTCACATGAAAAAACCGTGGAAACACTACAAAGATATGATATACGGTGATCATGAAATGCGTAGACTTTTGTCACTTTATAAACCCATTTATGCAGAACCATTGCAGGACTTTATTAATTTTAGTTCAGAAGTTTGGGCGTCTGGATACGCTCTTATCTATGCAGGCATCGCTCTATCTTTACTCAGCATTCGATTGCAACGGCCAGGTAAAAATGCACGATTGACAGAGTGTTATGTAATACCGTAAGAAATGATATTCAGTGATATTGTGATTATTGTAAAGTTAGCCTCCACAACGGTCTGGATGACGAATTCGAGCAACATCGACGGATTTCTAGAGAGCTTATACTTTGTAAGTTAGAACTAATACCGCAGTAGCGCCAGAGCATAGCTCAAGAACAAGAAGGGTCATTGGCGGCAACCCATTTCTTTCTGCCTCTAACTCTATTTCCTCACGAGACTCCTGACCCCGCTGATCATGGGGGCTCTATCGTTACAATAAAAAACCGCCACGTTTTTATGCTGGCGAAGTAGTGGTTTCTTTAGCACATTTTTTTTTTGTTGGCAGCAATACGAACTGAGTAAGTCGACGAATTTACTATAGTTCAGTTTACAAATTAGTTTTTTTTTCAAATGTCTATTTCTAATAACGCACCAGATTGAGATTTATTTATTTAAATAACCAATGCGTCTTTTTTTTTAAATAACCATCTCCTGTTTTTCCCAACCATATTATGAAATACATGAAATTTCGCAATTTTTAGCAGTCTGTTATATCGAAAAGCGTCTCATTTAAAAAGTTCATCTAGAAGATAAATTGATTCTTTATTGCAGCACATAAACGAATCCAATGCTAACAGACGTTCTAGTGAGATCGCGCCATTTCCGCAAAGAATATGAACTATAAACTAGTTAGTGGATGTGTTTACGTTATTACTTTCTCACAGATATTCTCCATCGCAGACGAACGGGGCGAAACAAACCATGTCACTAAAGAGTAAAGGAAAGACCTTTCAATAAAGCTGTATGCCTAAATAAATACCATGTAATACAGCCCGTACTACCTTTTGCTTTGAAGATATGTCGCTAATGAATTTTATTTGCAGCCATCGCCTAAACCTATCCTAAAGGTTCCATCATATCAGTGATTTTGAAGTTTATATCGAATTTCGAATATCTGTACGCCGAACGGTGATATTGTACTAATTACGAAATATAAAAGGAACAATCTGTTTCCAATTATCTACATTTTCTTTTTCTGCTCTCTTTAAATAGGTGGTAGAAAAGATTCTCATCCTCCAAGTATAAGAACAAATTCTATTTCTCTTAACGTATTCGATCACCGCCTGCCTGTGCAATACCTTCTACTCTATTACATAGTTTTTACAAACGCAGACTTCAGTATCTAAAGGTTTGAACTAGCGCCATACTTCAAATTTGACATCAGTCTGAGGCGATCGCGAACAATTATATATCAACTGCGTGAAGATGTATCGACTAACTTATTCAAAGGCTATTACATCGAACCTCTTTACGATGTCGATATGGGTATATTTGAACGGCGAGCACAGCATCACCAAAATTACAAAATTTTTTTTTGCAGCCGTTTTTGCAAGAATTAATAGTATTAAACAGTTGAAATATGTTCTATACTTGATTTCAACATATTGCCCTTTTACCACTTTAGCAGGCGTCGTAATCCCAAAGCCCATAACGCTTCTATATCCTCTCTCAATATTGCAGTCACCGTTTACATCCCTTGTGCCAGCAATTCTCGTGTATTAACGTACAGGCCATTTTATAAATAATCACGGTTGTTTTATCCGGATATTATTATAGTTGGTGCTTTTGACAATATTCCCAAACGACTCTTTGTTGTATAAGCTTAGGTACCCTTCTAACTTTGTCAGTTTGTAGAAAATGGGCGAATTGTCGATTGCTGCGGAAATTTTTAAGCGAGAGTGGCTTAGGAGGTCCGGGAAGACCCGTCTTCATCCTCATATGCAGTTTGTCAAAACTGCGCATGTTCTGTTTCTTGGAAAAATGTTGATTCTACTGCAGATTGAGCATTTCAAGTCACAGAGCAGCCGTCTCGATAATGCTAGCTCATCTGTCCCGGTTATGTTACAGTAATAACGGAGTCGCCTACCTAATTTCGAAACACATGCGGTGGTTTAGTTTCAAAACCAGGCGTAAACAAACCTCGTTTCGTGTTGGAAAGGTTCAGCCGTTTGAAGGTATACATAGTGGCCGTATCGGTCGCAAAACTCAAGACCCCAGACATTACACTACATCGGGAATAAAATATCATGAAAGCCTCATTTAGCTGCTTCTAGCTTTTCAGTTTCGTATCAACACGATGATTTGGTCATTTAATTGATTATGCCTATTTATGTAATTGTTTATATATTATTTGCCTTGTTTGTAAACGTACGTTGTACTAGAGAAGACCTTGTTTTTCAGTTCAGGGATTAAATTCAGGAAGATTAAAAGATATCATTGTATCATTGAGACGTTTTTTTGATGACACCTCAAGCGCCAAGGTGCTGTTGTAAAGAAAACCTTTGACGAGAGTAGCTGGAAGACCTCAGAATATGTAGCTTTGGTTTGAAAATAAACAAATCAAATGTAGGAACCACTCATAAAATTCGTCTATGAAACTTCACCTCATTTTCATTTGATTTATTGCAGGCATTTAATTGACGATCCCCCAGCAGTGGGCATCCAGGATTTATTAATATACCTTAAGAACGTGCTTGTATGCCAGATAAACAAAAAATTTCTGTTTTTTCATTTCATGAAACCAATCTATCAGTAAACACATACAGATTGACATTTTGAGAGGACTGATTTAATTTTTATACATTCGCGCTATGCCATCTTCAACCGCGATAAGATTTAATTGGTGAGCCGCACGCAATATATAAATATGAACAATGAAAATTTGAAACTGAAAAGTGGAACAACTTCTGTACCAAGCCAACTGAAAATCATCTCTCATTGGCAGTATCTAAATAGATCCATAGTAGAGGGTTGTGGAATCGCTTCCAAAGACAAAACGAGTGTGAATGAATTAATGGCATATGTTTACCAAAACGACAGGCCTTTCTTATGCTATTCTAAGGGCCTTTCTGCCAGAAGCTCGAACGACTCATACAGAAACCGTCGTCAAGAGTTCGTGAGTCAACTTTTGCATGGCAGCGTATATATATATATATATATATATATATGTGTTTTTGTTTTGTACTGCAGTGATCGACAATAATACGGAGGAAAAGTCTACCTAAAACAAGGGCGGAAGAAGCTCCTTACTTTGTTGCGTGCGATGAATCGGCAGACGCCACGTGTCGAGAAAACATGTGTGCTCTACAAGCAACGAAAGCTCCAACACAAAGACTGAGTCAGGTATAAAATGACTATAGCGGTGATAATATAGCTGCCGACCTGAACGTACGGAACAACCCAGGTCAGGTCACAGCAGTTGCTCCTAATCAAACGGGCAATACATTTACCTTGAACAAGTTGCTTCGGAATGTCAAAACAGCGCGATTTGTGTCCAGCTGAACCTATTGTTTCATCAAGAACGAACTCATTACAGTTCAACCTAATCGAGCATTTCGACGTGTATTGCCCAAGTTGGGCTGTAAGTGGTCAGCCGAAAATCAGAGGGTGAATAAACCTATCGAAATCTATTCCCTATCAGTGATAAATAAAGTAAAAAGTGAAATTTCTCAGCGCAGCAAAAATCTTTGTTGTGTCACCTTCAAGAGCAACTTTCAATGGGCCTGGGTCCGCCTTAGCTGAGCTGCTGCCGCTGGATGGCTTTGTAATCAGCGATGGGCCTCGTGGGGGCCTGCGGAATCTGAGGGTTGTTTTGGTGACGCGTTGATTTCGTGGATGTTACAATGTTGGGTGGATCTGTTGCAGAAGTCGAGCCACGAGCAGAGTTCCAAGGATGATGATAGCGTCGAGTTCCTACCTGTTGGATGTTCGCTGAAAAGAGAAATGGCCGCTAGTAACAGAGCTGGTCAGTGTTGGTTCGAACTGGATAGCGCATATACGAACGGGGTGCAATATGAATAGACATAAATTGTAAATAAATGTAAGTTGTTACAACACGTCGCGAGGGTGCACCCCAGGAGGGTGTATATAATGTGACCATATGTAAGCATTACACCATTAGTGAGTAAGGGTATAACAGATTTGTACACTTTGTTTATCAAGCATCGAAGTAGTACTGGGAACCCAACCCAGTTCAGTTAATTAGAACTGCTAAAGTACTATTACAGCTGCGGTATTTGTCAAAATGCCTTTTTGCTTATTTGGTGTGTCTTAGCGTCTTGAGGTGACCAACTCTGGGTGACGGAAAATTTGATCACGATAAAGGAAGTAGGCAATTTGAATATATTAGATTAAATAACAAAGCGGTTTTTCTAGTGTTTTTTTTCTTACTGAATAGAAAACGTCACTTCTCTCATAATCACTAGTAACGTTATGTAAATTTCCTTGTGGTTCCATTTTACCAAATAATTTATGCTGTATTGCTAGAAAGTAGCAAGCTTCGTTTTGTGGAAGCGCCCTAACCTGGTGTCGAGTTGTTGATCCGTCTCGAAAACGAAAGTAACTGCCTAGTTTGGTGCCTTTTTTTCATCTCTCAACAAATCCAAAGGAGCCTTTTCGGCAGAAATTTTCAAGTTCAGGGTTGAGAAACTCATCTAACCAGCTTTTGAGATACCCTTCACCTTTATGTGTGATTCCTAATTTCATTTGCCAATAAAGAAAAAGGTGAAAATCTGTCGAAGAAAAGTCTGAAAAATATGGCAGGTGCAGCAAAAGTTCCTATTCAATGTCTAGGGGAGCTCCCGTGACGATGTATGCTGTGTATTGTCATGGGGCCGGATGACCTGATTTTGTCTTTTCTTTTGAAAACTATGATTGACTGAACGCAGCTAAGCGAAATAAATGCGCTGATCAACTGTCTAGTTCGTGAAGAGTAACTCGAAATCAATCACGTCTTTGCAGTTCCAAACATAACGCATAACCTCTTTTGAATTAAGTTCTAGTTGAACGTTAGGCTTTGGCTTCTTTCGTGGGACTACCCAGTTTTGTCTCGTTCATGTTGACGTACAGGCGCTAATTCTCATAACCCGTAACATTTCTGTGCAAAAGTTGCGCGACGTTCGACACTGGGCAAGAAGTTTCAATGCCGTAACTTCTAGTCGGATTTTATGTTATATATAATTCATAAGCTATCCAAGCCTCAAGTTTTTGGGTAGATTTAGGGGACATAAGATGATTAACAACAATCTTGCGGCTGCAGCATGCTTTTTCGGCCGATTCTTAAGTTTTCTGTCGGCCGGCTTCCTTCAGAAGTGCTTCCTCCCGGGTGATCGTCATCAAACTCAAATGGTTTGTCAAAGCGAAAGGATCCTTAATGTCATGGGTACCGTTTTCAAACAGTACAAGGCACTCATGCAGAGTCATTTTAGCGATGGCACCATGCAATGTCCCGGGCTGTCTCATTAGCATTTTGAGCTTCACGAAGTGCATAATGTAGAAAGCGCCAAAGATGCATCTTTTCGCTCTATCTATGAGGAGCGCTTCCAAGTTTAAATTGCACTCGTAACACAAAGCCGCTGCAGCACGCCCATATGGTAGGAAAGGCGCCTTCGAGTAGAACATCAGAGGTTAACGAGAACTAAAAGGAAGCCTTGGAAGAAAACCGCGACAACTTGCCACTCGACCTGATGCAATGCAGTTTTTGGATTGCCTCCTTTAGTACTAAATTGGTTCCTTAAGTTTACCGGTTCTATATACATTGTTATAACTAATAGCGATTAAATAAATTTAAAATATTTTTTGCTAAAATCTTTTCAATCAAACATTAAAACAGCATGTCTACTGTGTACCTCTCTCCCAACTGACCGGAAAATGGTTCGAAGCGAGCGAAATTTTTACAAAAAACCACTACTGTTTTTTTTCAGTGATGCAAAATGTGCCAAAGCCGGGTTAGGTAACATTTGACTTTCTATACCTTCGCGTATTTTTAGCTTCGCTTTGCCTCCTGGAGAACGTGGTCTTCTCTATTTGTTTAAAACATGCCCTATAAATAACCCAGACATCGTTCCAAGTATTTTGATTTTGTCTATAGACGCTGAGCCTCTACGTGGCGCCAAATGGAAACGACATTACTCGCAGCTGTTGGCATGTGTAACGTACAACAAATATATTGTTAGCACACTTCAGCTTTTTCAATTGTAGTTGATACACAGTTCACGTTTGTTTCAATATTGTAAATTTACATCCTCTAGCGTTGACAACTATTTCTCCTTTGTTCTATGTGACCGCCATGGGACATATGTCCTACCGTCGCCAACAGGCTACAAATAAGGTAAATATACAAATAAAAATTAGGATGTTACTTCTAGTGTCCCCGTGATGGGGCATTGGCAACATGTTTGCCTACTAAATTTAGGGGCATATGGGGTGGTCTAGATTCAGAAGCCAACGTTGATACGCATTGTTTTGTGCTGGCAGGCGGCAAACGTCTGAAGCAATGGTAAAACTCAGGACATTCATTTATATTATTATACCCATACATCTCTAGCTAGCCGGTTTGGCGGTCGTTGCAGATGACAAGCAATATTATACAACTACAGAAGTTGCTTCACACGGAGAATTCTACCATTGTTTGCACAGATTGTTTTCTGATTTGATTTCGGTACGGCAATGGCTTATTTGGATACCCAGGAACATTGCGCTTTATGCCAGCTTCGTGGCGCGTCTCGAACAGTCGGATCAGGGCTCCGCAATAGATCTACCCAAACGATGGGCGTTCTTTTCGTTCGCTGGAAAACTCTTGTAAAGATCGAAGATGCCACCGAAACATTTGAAACTGAAAATGGGCGGGAAAGCCTACAGGTAAAATGCACAATTGCGTTTCTAACAAATTATACAAAGCACATATAAAAGGAACTGCTGTATAATTGCTAGCTTGATTCGCAGCAGGTTTAAATTAAAGGGCGGATTTGTTCAATTGTTGAAGTTCTTATTTCAACCTAAATTAAGTTTAGCCGAGTAAAGCCGAAGTGTTTTTAGGGAAAGTTTCCACAACTTAATCAAAGCTTAAGCAAGCTAAAAAAAAATCAAATGATACCTAATTTCATGTTCAGCATAAAGCTGTGAGTTGTGGAATCGGGTAATGCATAGCTGTTTTAATATATTGACGATGGTAATCATGTATTCAAGTTACTTTTCAAGTTATTTCCTAACTTTTTCTCAACATTGTACAAGTTCAGGCGTTATCAATCTCTGCGACGAAACAGCTTTTGAAATTGCTAGTATATGCCCGCCGTAGAGTAGGTCAGTGAAGAATACTGATACATACAGTGACGAGATTTGTACTTGGACTCAGGCACCTGTTGAACATTAAAGACGATCCTTTACACGACCTTAAATACTCCTGTATCGTTCATATCGTTAGAGGAAAACAAACAGCTGAGCTTCGAACGATTTTTTTTGCATTATTGATGTTATGCTGATTCGTCGGATGAACAGCTGAACAAATAAAATGACTTGCACAATTAAAAGCTCCTGACTGACTATCTGTTTGCGTTCCCTGTTAGGGATCAGAAAATCTAATTTCGTCTATGAGCCGTAGTAACACGATGCTTTAACTTACCGTTGTCATCTTCATTGGTTTTGACCTACTTTAACTTAATTGATCAAATTTCGGTCTTTCAAGTTTTTATTCAAATACTTTTTTATAGTTAACACTACTAGTAGAAAGAATAACTGTAATGGTAACTAACGAAAGTATCATATCAAGGGACGTTTCGAACAACGAAAAAATAGGGTAATATCGCCACTTTATTGTGTACCTTATAATATCTGTCTGGAACATATAAGCACATTCCTCATCCTTTCGACACGTTTTATGGATGATCTTCTACAGGAGGTGATCTTTCTACTTTGGAAAGCCGGAAGAATATTACAAACGTTTCGTAAACGGATTGGAAACTCAAGCATGCTGCACGTTACAATGTTTTTTTTTGTTTGTTTTTTATTACAGTGATATTCACCTTCCGATGTCGGAGCGTCCTCTCAGGGAGGACGATACACTTGTATTGTAAATATATACGGAACGCTTGTCCTTATGCCGATGTGTTACAGAAAATCACATGTGCTTTTCTTACGGTATAAATTACTCGACATAGAGGTGATTGGTTCTGGTTGAACACGATAGCTGCGACGTTTACTGCTTGTGGGAGTTCTCTGATCAGCAAGTTGAGACGACTGATCGCATGTACGCAATATCACAATGTGAAATAGAATTTTAATAAAAAGAGATCCTTGCTTAAGGCAAAGACTGTTTCATTTTACTTTAAAATAAAAAAAAAAAAAGAAAAACAACAAACAAACTTTAAAAACGTCTACTGGAAGTAATTCTTTCGATCAAAATTTACAATACTAAAATATATAGTTAATGAATACATTAGCCGTATAGCTTGGGTAATTTTTTGCTATCATTTTATCGTCGGAGACAGTATGCCAATAAAATATGGCAGAACCAGGTTTAAAAAGGACAGAGGTTACCAGTTCAGGTACTACATTGTGTATGTTTTTTTTGGATAGAGCTTTGCCTTTGGTCGAATCTCTGTTGCAGAGTATATCCACTTACTGCTTGTCGGTCATTGTAGAAGTCACTTCTAGGTTTAATGTTGTTATAAATGTTATTTTAAATACTGGTGAAAAACACCTCATGCACTGGGCACTCGTCAGAACTAAACAGAAACGCAGAAATATAATGAATTGTTTACGTTTGAAACATAGGTTGAATAAAAATCATGCGTGTGTCAAAAATGTCCTATGCTCTGTCCCCTGTGTAGACTAGGAGAAAGATCAAGTAGGTCAACGGAGATGATTGTTCTTACCATGACAGCGTCGGCATACGATAAGTTGGCAGTTTCCTGGGACGAACACACTCTCTATGGTCAAATATAAAATCATATTGAATAACCTCCCAAGTTTGAGGAGATGTATACAAAACTATCTTCTCAGCTCCGGTTATCTCGTTGAATTTGTTTTGAGATGATCACGCTACCTGTACCAAAGCGGGTTTTCTGAGAATCAGTTCATTGCAAGAAAAATTTTCCCAGATAGCCCTAATATACATTTGGCCGTGGTCGAATGAGAATGAGAATATATGTCAAGTGTGGCGGGGCCTTATGTTTATCCCAACCAGATGTGGTCGCACCGCATCGACCTTGAGCTGCTTTCGCTAGGTACGCCATCTACCAGGTTGTTCGGGAAACTGTCCTTCATTTTGCTGCTTCGAATTTAGTTTACATCACAAAATTTAACTTCGAATGAGGCCTATGAAGTAGCTTGTTTGAAATGGCGACAGTTTCGATATCTTATAAACTGAGAATTAGATTGAATGTAAGACATCGCGACAATATAAGGTGACCAATCGTGGGTGAACTGAAGGCAGTTTGGTTGTTTTTGTGCGCACCCTTAATGTTTCAGTTGTTAGGTTGCAAATGAAGTTTCCACATTTTTCTGCCAAATAGAAAACATGGTATGTTTTCTCATTGCGACAACAACTTACTGTCCGCCGTCGTTTTCCGCGATCTCCTTCCATCTGTCAACCAACTTATTTTCCCTTTCATTGGGCAGTGAAAAACTCGTCCACCCCGATTTTGAGATGCCCTTTACTCTCAGACGTGCGGTTCCCAATTCCGTTTGCCAGTGCAACTGTCTGCGTAAGGTCGGACCTCGTTCGTTGGATGTTTTTTCTTAAGTATCCTAAGAAGCGTCCAAGGAGAAGGTCCAAAGAAACGTACCAATCAATTGGATGATTAGCAAGAAGTAATTCTCATACAGTCCGATCAAATGCAAAGTCTTTGATGAAGATCTGGTGGGACCTGAGCCTTGGCTTCTCGTTTGGAGCCAGCCATCGCATTCTTCTTTCCTACTGACGTACAAATGCCACTTACCATCGTCGGGGACAATTTTGTGTGGGAATCAGTACTATGGCCGCCCTACACCAGTTAAGATGCAGCATTGAATCCTCGTTGAATTCAGAGAGTTTGTGAGGTACCCAAGCTCCAAGTTCCTGTGTAAACCTAGGTAACCTAAGGTGCCTGATAACGGTCATGCAACTGCAGCCCATCTTCTCGGGCAATTGCCGAGTTGTTTGTCAATCGTCTTCCTTCAAAAATGCTTTCAAATAATCGTCATCAAACTTAGAGGGTCGGTAAGAGCAGGGGCATCCTGAAGTCCCGAATACCGCCTTGAAACCTCACTAAACATCCTTGAATAGCCGTTCTATTGTTGTGTACAAAGCAGCTGTCATAGGCTGTTCCGACAACGTTTTGGCCATGATCGAATGCTGTAAATTTCAGAGGTTGTCGAAAATGCACATTTTACTTAACCATCTCTGAAAACTTCTTTTGAGCTGATTTTCTACTCACAACACAATACTGCTATATTAAATTAATAGAACAACAAGGGCGTTCTTGAAGGGTATATTAGAAGCAAACAACAAGTAGGGGAAGAAAAATTTTGCTTTTTAAAGCGCCGCAACTATATATTCAACCTAATGCATTTTAAGACTTTCTCTGTAAGGCAATATCCTGTGAGGGATTAGGCCGTCAGTCGAAGAAGGATAATATCTGTGAGCGAACTGCCAGGCCTTTTATACCTCGAATGGTTTACGTTTCTGGCTGTCACACTTAACCACTGCTAGCAACAATACTGCGTTCATGTAAAATTCGCACGTCCGCCGTATGGCTGCGTCCGTTGCGACTCGATGCATGATTGTTCTCGCATGCGTAATGTAATATGTCCCGACTAACCACCCTCCTAACGGCCGCGTGCGTGCCGACTCCGCAGTGCTCCAACGTGCCTAGGGCCTATTGTCCTGATTTACGTTACCAAACACACGCATATGTATATGCGCCTGACGTACCTTGAGACACCTTCGTCCATTTCTGCAAACCTCTATCTAAAATATTGTACAGTAATTCAGGGTGCGTTACTAGCAGTTCTTACTTAACGAAGGATAGTTATGGAACTATGTAATATGTACAGGGTAATACAGGTATTACTGAGATGACTATATGCATGTGGGTGTGTATGTGTAACAAACATTCAATATCGTGTGTTTTAGCTTTTTCAGTTAGAGCTTCTGTTTGTAAACGAGCGCTACGAAAACCTCCGAATAAAAACGATTTGCGTCACAATATATAAATATTTCTTTATCACTAATATAGGTTCATTCACTCATATAGTTCAGTGTTTACTTGCCGGGACGTAGCAGTCATCAATTTGGTTATTTATAGCTCGAAAATGCGCTGACACTAGCAGAGCTAAAATTTGTTATTTCAATAACATAACTGAATGTCATGCTCAATTTTCACGCAATCATATGGCATGTATCAGTAAAGTGCTGTGTCGCTTTATGGGGCACAATGCTGGGACCCCCCCCCCCCCCCTGATCTTTTAGTTGGCTGATTGCGATATCTAAAATTTCGTAGCTGTGCTATATAAAAAAAGGACAGGACATTTACAGAATCGTCACACAGAACGCTTGCTTTGTATATCTATTCGGGCGACAAATCATTTTACGAATGCTATGATACGTTCGACTCGAAGCCAACGATAACGTCTTTGCCTCAAAACACGATCTCTACAGGGATACTTTGAAGAAAACGCCACAAATTATGGCAGTTGGCTAGAATATTAACAGTAAAGAGCCAAGAATACTGCACGCGTCATTAGTGCGTGTATGAGGTCAATAACGTACGTCAACGTACAGCATAAACAGAAGATCACGCCAAATGTGCGCGGCTAAATAATATACTTATATATCTAGATGTATGAAAACTATGTGTTAAAAATTCTAATAAATACAGCCCTGCTGTATGTTCTGGATAGGCCAGAACACTATGAATTAAATGTTGAAAAAGTTAGTTACGTGTTTACATGGAAAATCAGTGAAAGTTCAGCCATGTTTGCAGCCAGTTCAGCCAGTTGGTGCAATATGTTTGCATTCTTTTTCCTGTACGTATATATTCAGATAGCGACATTCATGATCAAGGAGAAATAAAGCGAAAAATCCTGAAAATCTTTTTCGGAAAACCCAATATTTCAGTTGATACGTTGAATCAAAAACGGGGCATTTTTAACAAACGTTTGATGTCCAAAACAATTTATTGTTTTCCGTTTCTCCTGCCCATTTTTTTAAAATCTGCATCATTATCTGCCTGAGTACATATTTGTAGGAGATAATGAAAATAGATTACACGGACGTCATTTATGTTAAGGTTAATCTTCCATACGATTTTGTTCTTTTTCTAACAGCCCGTTGCTACACATCTGCTTGCTATGCAAATATAGTTCATCTTCTAGAAATTGTTTTTAAAACGCTCTTATTGCTAAAAAATCTTTCGATTTATCCAAGTCTTTTTGCCTCTCACGAGGTACTAAACATTCGCGCAAATAGAGTAGAACCCCGCTGAATCAGCGACTTGGAATTTTTTGTTGAAAATGGGTCGTTAAAATGACGATGGCACTTTGAATTTGGGCAAGCCAATAGGCTCAAGCCATGTTCTGTATTTTGGCAGCAAGGTATTGAATTTGGGTGGCCGCAAGGGCCTATCACTGCGAGCAGTACTGAACACCTGAGGAGAGGAAAAATCGTTATTGAAGCTAGGTAACGTTAAAGTGTACGCAATTCTGCCACTAACTCGATGGGTCGGAAAATGCCTAGAAGATTGGTAGCGCGCTTTTCTTAGACGATTAACTATGGAATATTTTTGTACACTGAAGTATAGAGCTTAGATGAACTCATAAGGCGATAACACGAAGAAGCAAGAATAGTTTGCTCTTATAGCCGGCAATATAGGCAGCGCACCATGCCTAATTCCAGCTTACCTCATGAGGCACGGTCGTCCACAAGGTAATGGACAGGCATGCCCACACGGTAACTCCTTGCCGCATGTCTGATCACAGGCAGGCAAATCATCTTCGAAAGTCTGCTCGTCATGGAAATGACAATTTTGAGGGCATTGATGACCGCAAGGTAGTCTGACATTGCACCTCTCCTTGCAGCTGGTTTGCCAACTGACGGCGGAGTTTCCGCAATTAGAACCAAAAATCACCTAAAAAAAAGAATGTGCAGTTTCGTATACGCGGATTTTCAATTCGGCTTGTGTGATACCAATTTTTTTCCTAGTTTCTTTGTCTTTATTTTTTACTGAGCCAGTAGATTTCCTCTACAGGTGCCTCGCGAAAACTTGCAATAATGACAGTTGATAAATATAGTGATCATTGGCAGCGGTAGTCGGTCTCTTATGTATAAAGGTCGTCGAACTCACATCGGTTTTGTGCTTAGGACAGGTAAGAATAAGTGACTTGCGCACGAAACCGCACGACAGGAGATTGTTTACGAACCGTCGAACATTTTCATCTGACTGAAATTGTAAAAATACAAAAACTAGTTCAGTGATGCCGTTCCTAATCACCTACATCGCTTGACAGATGTTAATGTTTTTAATTTTACGTTCGTTACTGGCGTTAAGCATTGCTCCAGAAGGTTGGTCTACAGCATGGAACGACGTGTGTCTTACACCCGGCTTCAAACCTAGGCCATGAATTGGTAGGCAAACACATCATTATGGACGTTTGATTTGCACCCCGGAACCCGCGTATATTCGAATCAAACCCCACAAATAGATAATCGTTTCTAAACTACTCATCATTTTCGCCGTGGTATACGACTGTGCTAGTGGCTATTATTCACTTCATGATAATACAAGCTGTTCATGTAAATGCAATGCGACGTAGTCGGCACTGCGGTTCCCTGCTAACTTTTCGACCAGCAAAAACCCGACTGTTAAATTGAAAACGAGGATTACATAATCGTCCATATTCGATTGGAATCGTGTCCAGTACTGCGATGGTAATAAGGACCTAAACAGGGACTTCTGAGCGAGGTATGGTGGCATTAAGCAAGATGAGATATGACCTTTTTTAGTTGTTGAAGGTTGCCAATAAGGAAAACTCGACGTAAGCTGAAGAGTATAAGTTCGTACAGGGCTGGCAGAGCCTTCGTTGTTAGCCCGTGCAGAGATACGAAGGTGTCCGCATGTGGTTTGAACGCCCTGTCACAGATATGAAAAATAATTGGATAATATTATTGGATATTGGATAACACTTATGCAGGTAAAGTAGGTTTGCTCTGTCCTAAACAGCTTAATATGCAAGGATACCGTCTACAATTAAGTAAGCTAAGTTAAATAATTAGGTGTTGTATTTAATAGTAATTTATCAATTAATCAACTAATTAATAATTTAACTTAGTTCAGCGATAACCGACAATGGGAATATTCAGTAACTATATATATTATCATATTAACATTTAATTTTATAATTATATTCAGATATAATTATATAAGACATTCAAGCAAGCGCCTGGATGACCTACAATGCTAACGTTCTTGCAGGAGATTCTTCGGAAGTAGGTAATTCTATAGTGGTTCGTGGTTCGTTGATTAAAATCGTTCTTGGTTTTGATTTTGGTAAAAAGTAGAACAAGTATGTAAAGTAAAATATTACAATTTTTCTCTGTAAATTGAAGGATAAAGGATGCTAGATATTTCGATGCAATAACTTCTATCGTTCTCCTGCTTAGGGATACTACTTGGCTCCTGCGGAATAATTAGTTAATACTGGCTTACAGATGATTTGCTCACGAGAATTTGCCAATTTTGTTGCGGCTATGTCAGTCTTCTAAGAGATAGTGCAAACTTCATCCTTAGGGCAATAGAGTAAATCCTTGAATGTGAGTTAATGACATCCAGGTGACTGTGCTACCCAGGCGATCTTTTCATTGAACATGTTTTGTTAAAAAGATAGATAAAATGCCTATGACAAACCCTTTGATGTCCTGTAACGCGTTCGACGAACTGGACTTTTCGACGGGACTGTCGCATAACTCTACCACCGTACTACCATTTCTGTTCACTGTGAAAAATGTATATATATATATATATATATATATATATATATATATATATATATATATATATATTGAACGATCAGTAATTTTTAGACGTCACAAAAGATTAGAATAATCTTAGATTAGAAGGAATAGTCGACATAAAATGGTGACGAATTCTCATAAATGGAACACCAGGGTGGAAAAGTAGAGTGCAACATCTTATTAAACAACCTATATGGGTAACAAGGTAATTAATCAGAAAGGTCACGAGATAAGCACAAATCTAGCATCTGATACAAACACATATAAGAACGGGCGAAATATATATTGTTAGTTCTTGAATGCCCGTTACAAGTTCCCAAACTATAGCAGAACGGTAGCGATTTAATTAATCTGGTGGTCCCTAAATCAATAATAATCTGGTGGTGCGAAACACACATATGATTAAATTCAGTTAGTTAACCTACCTACATAAAGGCTGTAATCATGTTCTTCCGCCATAGCAAATAGATTTCCCATGCTTTTCATTAAGTGGGTTTCCAATTCGACGGCAGCTTCTCCTTTCTCGGTGTGTTTTATCACTACCACGTTCTTCGGTGGCTGTTGAGTTCGATGAACAAATAGTTAAAAACGACGCTTAATTAACAACAACAAAGAGGTCAGTAGTGATAACTGCAATTTTCCTACGTTAATATCCAGTTATTGAAGGTTAGTACAAGCAAGTTTTGTGGTATCTAGCTAAAAAAAATTATATATACCTGTGTGCGTGAAGATAAAACGTTCAGCCAGCGATAACTGAATTCGGCTACAACGAGAAAAAAATCCTGTTGTTTTATCAGTCCGTGTACTTACCTTCTGAGGTAACGGGCCAAGGGTGTGCTTAAAACATGACAAAAGTAGTCCGAACCCATTGTCGCTCTCGAGTACCCATCCTTCAAAGAACTCTGCAGAGAGCATTTGGGGACTGATGAATTGCTCAAGTAGCGATAAAAATTCGTCGCATATATAATTACGCCGACGAACAGATTTTATGGAGATCCCTTTGGATTTCCATTCTCTTATTGGCTTCCAAAAGCACGGCGTATCAATCGACAGGTAGATATTGTTTCGTCGTACCGAAAAGACGACGCCTAGTTCGCTCAGCGAAAGACGATCCGCGTCCACGATAACGCTGGCTGCTGGTACGAGATAATCAATCAGCGAAACGCAGCCTATGACATCTTTGATAGTTCCTGGGGAAGCATTAACAACCGGATATTACCACTTATCAAGTGTAAACGTTGTGAGCCAGAAACGTACTTTGAGGCCTATTGCCGTTTCGATTCTACCGTCAACTGTAATGTGGAATTCGCTAATTAATATAGAATTATCTAGGACATAATAAACATAGACCTTTATAGAATGCGTGGGGGTGATCCAGTTAACTAACGCAGGGCAACTTGCGCTATTTAGTGATGCATGATCCTTACCATAGATCAATTGGACATCTGGAAATACCTCGAATGCTAGCCGGTGATCGATTTCATTGAGGAGCTTTTGCAGTGCCTCTAACCTCAGAAGCACTATCTGCATTTCCTGATTCAGCGCAGCCTGTTAATACATAGGGATCAAAAAATGTATGTAGATTTCTATTTTGCGAGGTAGCATACGGCCCTCGTTGCCAAAGATGAAAAATACTCGAGGATCTTACTACTTGAAATAAGCTTGGTAGATACAAGAAGAATGATGTAATTTAAATAAATTAATGTTATTTATTAGACCCGGAAGAACGACGGTGGTCTGCCTTGAACCCACTGAGCGCTATTGAGAATGGACTCACGAATGAACCAGCCTTTCACAGTGGCCCAACATTAGAAGCTTTAAAAACAGGACAGCTTTAAAATAATGTTATGAAGATTCTTAAAGTTGAACGTTATTGCCTGTTTGAGAAACTAATAAATATATGAGCGGTGCATGACAAAGGTCAATGATAGACGAAATTTGCTGCGTTGCCTTTTTCAAATAAAACGTTCATTTATATCAGAATTAAAATTTATTGTGAATGAAAGGTTCGTTTAGTAGAGGCCGCAGTCAAATTGACAGTCTGTTCATTCATCGAAATTCTGTCATATTACAGTCTAATCTGTCAAGATGTCGCTGTGGATTGTTGTTCCTCTGCTTAAGATAAAAACTTACTTTTGACCCTTGAATCTGAAGGGTGTATGAGTATTCATTGCAAAGGGTTGTAATCGTTTCGACGACTTCATCTATCTCACGAAGAAGTTCGAAGTGCTTCTGCCGAAGTAACTCTTCTGTTTCCAGCCGACCGGCGTCCCGCACTTCTTCAGTAACCTACGGTATTATTAATTAACAACCAACCAATCAAATATAAAATGAAAAAAAAAATTTATCTTTAGTTATACGATGCTTCCACTTGCAACGGATGCCAAACAATAATGCTGATTGAAACACTAGGTTATCATTAAAGTTTATGTAATTATTATTATTATTGGCATTTTCGATGCATTTTAACATGATGGTGCAATGTATTGCCACTTGGACTCCAACGCTCTAAGACGTTAGCTCAGAGTTGGGTCCACGAATCTTGGGCATTCAATCACATTATCTGATTACTGAGGTTTCTTCTGCGTCAAACTTTTTGGCAATGCCAATTTCTACTGAAAGCTCAACATTAACGTATACACATAGTATATACTAACCTTGGAACTGTGCCGAAGATTTTGAAGATTGAGAAGGGACAAATTCGGGGGCAATACCATGCGCTCACGAACATTTTCGCCGACTATAAGCACGCGACTTCCTCGGGGTACTGTCATCTTACCACCAAATGGAAAGTAGAAGAGTGGATATTTTCTACTTAATGTTTTTTATCTTTGAAATGGTGTTCACGCATGTGGCAGCGGCCCATTGGAGCATATCGCTAAGTATAAGATTTCCCTGCTAAATTAACGGAGCGTGTCGAGTTGTTATTTGTATTTAGCTATTATTCTATGTGAACAAAGGCTTGAAATCGCCTCGTTTTATCTATAATATTATTGACTTGCCCCCACAAAAAGTTTAACTTACTAAACTAATCTGGGCTGTCTCGTATAGACTTACGAAACGGCATAGCACGCAACAAAGCCAGCAGCCAATGAACTTGACAATAAATCATTATTCTTCTTAATTCCTAAGTGATACCGTATTTTTCTGACTATCAATTTCTGGCAATAAATTTAGCAACGCTGACATTTTGGCGAAGATGACAGCGTTCTTGCTATCTGAAGCTGCCACGTAACGAAATGCACCTAGACGGCGCTGTCGGCGCAGTGTACGTTTAACTATTTCGAATATTGTCGAGCTATTTATTTTGAACGTCCGGCATGCAGACATCATTATGTAAGTTTATGAGAAATATTACCTGTATTTCGTTCATGATATGGGACATTTTTTTGCTTCGTGGAGGTCCCTGTACGATCCGTATCGTACACGCAATCCTCAACTGAAACGTACACGTAGGTACAACATAAACATTTAGCCACATGCTAAGCTCAACAAAATCGCCATCTCAGCGTTATAGTAGGCTATATTAGCAGGTCGTTTTGCCTATTTTATCGAGCTGTATTGAAGCAGACACATGTTTCGATCCTGCAGTTTACAAGGACACATACTAATTGTATAAAGCAGCCTGTTTTCGACCATCCTTCTTCCAGAACAAATAAAAGGTCGCCTGACTATTGCCAAACATGTTAGGCATATTCTACGACCATTCTATCGAGAACGTAATAGTATCGTCTCTGCTCCGTTTGGCTGTGTGTGACGATTCTTATGCCACATGGTGATTATATTTGGTGGATCCAGGCTGCGAACGAAATACGTAACTAGTAAGTGGATAATTACGAAAGTTAACTTACACCAGATATGCCCGATTGACCCGTCGTGCTGACCGCATGGAATTTTCTTTCGAAAAATGACCGTTTCACAAGAAAGATCTTTACCGCGATAGATCCACCAACTAATGAGAAGGTCACTTTTTCATGGCATATTACAACGACCTGTCGGACGGAGCAGGTGCGTCAATTAGTATATAATAATGATAAAGAATATTAAATGTCTCTACGATCTCACAATGTAAATATATGGACGCTAACTTTGGAGATTAGGCCACACCAGGGGGGGTTTAAGGGCCTAGGCCTGCATTCTGTCAAACCTTCGAAAAATCCGTCTTCACTATAGATCTGGTAGAAACACTACCATATAACAAAACGATGCCTCTACACATTTCGATCAATTTTTAATAAACTACTCTCCGGGAAATAGAGATGTGCACAATAACACTGATAATGATAGAATGTGATAATTATGCTGTAAAGTGTCTGATATAATGTAATACTTGCTTAATCGTTAGTTTGTGAGAAATTTCCCTGTTACTATGGGAAATCGCATGTGCGTGACAGAAGTTGTCCGCAGGACATTTACATTAAGCTTATGATGACCATACACAAAAACTCATTATTATGTGATACACTACATATACTTCACCTGCCCAAAAAGGGCAAGACAATTCTCAACGAGGCTGTGAATTTTTAGAAAACACAAGAAAAGGCGGCGGGATGTTTAGTTTTAACGGTGCTTACCGATTCGTCGCGACTTTCCATAAGGACAACTGACTCAAGAATGTCGAGACCTGCCCCCCCGTCAAAGGAAAGTCCACCCTCGAACTCGACGAGAAGGCGGTCACCTACCGTAAGGCCTTCAAATTTCGAGTTCTGTTAAGAACGACAAAGAGGCAATGTACAATAACAGTCTTGTAAACGTAAACGTTAAACGAAATCGTCCTTTATCGCGATATGGTCATGACGATTTTCAAATATCCACGACCCTTTATTGACTTCGTATATTAATCATGTTTCACACTGAAATTCAAAAGGTTGACGAAACAACCTTTGCAGTACCCTGTTCGCAGAAGATGCTCCTAAACTGTGCGAAAGACTTCCTTATCCAATGCAAAAAATCAATTTTTGAGAACGCGCATATTCATCGCTGCGTATGGATAACCTACCTGAGCCGGCACTTTCCACGAAGCGTCGCGCAGCTCGAGAATGGAACAGCTGGCAGTACACGACGCGAGATAACCACCTATACAAACAGGTTCCACCTGTGATCCGTCGGTGACCTGCGCGAACTTAGCGATATTCCGACGACTCCGTGGACTGAACACTGAACCGGGGAAAAACGAAGTTTTCGTTGAACTGAACTGAAAACAACCGTTGACAATCGCAGAATCGCCCGTGAAGTACGCGGGTGGGCTACAGAGTTCGTAAATAAAACTATGAAATCTTTATTTCTTCAAAAAAAAACCTAGATCCTTTATTCTAACAGAAAACATTTTCAGCTGCTCTAATCGATAGGATACGAAACGCCAACTCTTTCTGTCGTCATTTGTATAAGAGAACATTTCAAACTTTATTACGAAAGCACAGTGCTTTTCTTCGTTGCACCCCATGTTATCTTATTGGCACACTGTTACGTAACTATCAACATAATTTTTTTTGCTTTTCTCTCTTTGCTAGCTAAATCTGTTAGGCGTCACATGGTCTATGAATCATTCGAACGTAGTGATACCTTATGCAAATTCCATTTCGACACTCACTATACGCGGTTTATTACCCATCGTCTACATAAATAATAACATTTGCTGTTGAAAATAGAATGAGTTATCCAGCTTCTTGAAAAATGGGGTAATTGTCTTAAATCTGTTGAAACCTGTGGCGGGTGTCCGTAACCCATTTGAAACGATTTTGATTGAGGCGTCGAAGAAATCACAGCGTGACTAAAATTTAAATCCTTAGCGTCCATTTCACTGTTTATTACATGGCTGTCACTTGCAGATCGAGCAAACACCTAAATCATAAACGTTTAAAATGCAGTTTAAAGTTAAATAGCATAACTTTCCTTGTCTCGGTTCTTATAAATGTCACCGTTTAAAATACACAGCAGTATCGCTTCTATGAAAATTGTTTCATAGTTACAGGGGGTTCGTTTGCAGATTATCAGGCTCTCTAATGGGGTACATAACCCCCATAAGTAATGGTGGACAGATATAGGAAATAAACTCCAAGATGTTTTGTTTCGTTCGTGTTATCTCTTTAATCGTTTGAGTATATATATA
>NW_019211455.1:55497019-55583683 GCF_002443255.2 Varroa destructor | reverse complement strand
TATATATATATGGTAACTGTACAGGAAGATAGCTTTCTTTTTTAACTCGACTTTTAAGGAATCAATTGTTTGCTTCATAAGAGAGTCACGTTTAGACATACTCACCCTTGGAGCCTCGATAAAAGACTTTCGATTGAACTCGTGAGAGGTTTGACGTGTATTAATTAAGCTTCGTCTACCGTTTTCCAATGCAAGCAAGCTATCATCTGCTGATTCAGTCTCCACGGCAAACGAAGAACCTCCTTTCGTATGCTGTACACGCGAACCTCCTGGATCACGATGTCTGTTTTCCGGTGACCGCACCAAAGTAGATTCACTGGACTGGCTTGTAACTTCGACCTGCTCCTCTGATATACTAATAATTACCGTGTGAAAACATTTTAAAGCTGTTGTAACTACGTCCGCGCTTGATCTCTAAGGACGTGTTCCAGAACGCACCTGATTGATGAAAAGCTTTAGCAAGAACAAGTTAAGACCCAAAGAGTATTGTCTGATTGAGAATCGGAACTGAGCGCTGCAACCATGTTTTCACACTTCAGAATTACCATGTGGCTTACGTAAGTAAAACAAGAACAAGCTATTTTCAATTGACGATCTAGATATAATTTTAATGTTTAGCTTGTGTAGTTCATTCACTCCAATGGCAAAAAGACCCCTCTTATAGCCGTAGTTAATTAGCTCGGGGTTAAGTCGGGTCGGTTTTCCAAGGCGATATGTCGTATAATTTTCGGTACTCTTTTCAAATTCAGCCAAACTTACTTAGGTTGAAGTAACTTTAGCAAACAGCTTAGTGGACGACCTAAATAACCTATAATAACACGTACACCACCCAACTTTTAGGATGTATTGAAGATGATGCTGAAAAGCAAACCATTACTCAAATGCTACATAAATTAAATACTAGTAGCGCAGTAATGATTCGTTAATCATAAAGCGTGCATTTGTTATGAGGCTTGACATCAGTATGAACTCCAGACAGCGTTTTGAATGTGGGATGGATGACTGTGCATCATATTAACAGTCAGTTCGTAACGACTGATGGCCATGAAAACGTCCATTGTCTAAAACAAAAGAAGTTTTCCATAGCTGGGAAAGCGTTTTTGTTTGAACGGCAATGGGCTGAATGTCCAATAGGTGATATTTCATCGCGTCCTATATTCGTCTAAGGAAGACTTCATTTTGACCATTAGGCTTCAAGCTGACGAGACGATCACGAAAAGTACAGTGAGCTTAAACAAATAATAAGTTGACGGTTAAGTTCAGCGTCCGGCATCCGCAGTCATATCGGAAAGCCAAACTCAATTATCATTCAAAATATAAAGAGAGTATCTGCTACTTACTGGCCGGCGCTTGTTTTGCCCACTTTGAGCTAAATGATTACGTATTCTGTTTCAACTTACCCATTGAAAACTCTTGTAAGTTGCTGCCTTGCATTTCGGAAGTCGTCCAGTCCACTTTCCTGAATAGGTTTTGTAAATCATGAGAAGATTAATATCGCTTATTAACAATTTATTCTTGGTGCAAACTTTCAACTTACATGAATAAATTACATCCCGTTTACTTCTAAACAACCTCCGTAATAAGATAGTTTTATAGACTAATTGACTGGCCTATTAATTTCTTTGTTCCAATATTGCTCCGACGAAATTTTCTTTGTTTGATGCAATTTCTCTCAGTAAACTGAACTTTCTGCTCAATTTCATACTTTGGACGAGCTCTTTACAAATCTTCTTCGTTACCTGTGTGCTTGAATGAAGCTGGAAATATAACAGAATTTACTTACTACTAATAATAGTAGTAATAAATGCTAATCTGCTATAAGCAAACTCGGCGGGCTTTGAATTTAGATAATTTTCGAACTTTGTCGGGCTAGAATGATGATTTTTTAATGGAATAGAGGTATCCTCCTTGGCTTTTTTATACGTGTGTTCTCCTGGACAGCTGGCAGTTTCTAAACAACCATATACCTATTATTCGCATTCCCATATGCAGTCTAATTATGCCTTCTCGAAGTAAATCTTTGATAAGATATGCTTGTTCATCTGTTGCCCTTTTGAGGGCGTGGAAAGTCTCGCAGTCACATGGACACAGACGGAGAGAGTAAGCAGGTTGAAACTAATGTCGGATATTTTTTTGCGCAACCCGGGAAGTATTTGAAGCGATGAGGTCCAGCATTTATCATCAAGTAACCAGACCGCGTACCTCCGAGTGGAGCGCCAACGGTCTACGATGCTCTTGAGGGGCCGAAAATAGTTAAGCTGCATACATTGTTTTATTTTACTGTCTTTTTATAGCAGATGCCCCTGGTGTCCATTGCAAGAGCTACTATCATTTTGCACGTATGAACCCATTCGACAGTGCCGCCAAACTCGATTTTTTCTTCAGGGAGACGCCATTCTTTACTCCTGGCTCCTTTTCGGCTGGCGGTAAGGATTGAACTATGTCTCCTTTCTGCTCATTCTCTGTAAATCCGTAAATTGCATGCGGCTTACGCTACTTGCATTTTCAGCTGGCGTATAGTTAATTTATGGAGGACTTGCTGTACTCAATTTCCGCATACTCGTTGTGTGGATTCTAATTCTGCGGTAAGTTACATGTCCTAGTTTTAGTTGACAGAGCTTTTGTACTTTTAGAGAAAACGACCCTGCGGCAACGCGTTCTTGTTAATATCTTGCCACCTTTTCGCTAAAACACTCTGTTTTTGAAACGTTTGCGCCATTTACGTCGTGTGCTTTCGTCGAAGGCCTCTCTACCTATTTTCAATGACTTTCCATAATTCTGTGACCTTCGAGGAACAAAATCTTGATTACTGAGAGAGTCAATTTTCGCGACTAAAAGATATTCTTCATTCTGAACTCTCTCCTAACGTAAATTAGTAAAATAAAACCAGTTGTCACTCATAAACTTTTAGATCACTGAGGTCTTTTCCGATAAAGGCTCGTAGCCAAAAGTTATCTCTCTTTCGAAGTCGACCGAATCCGCTTGTAACAGCTGAAAGGTAGGAGGCAACGCTTGAACTCTGGACAATCTGAAGCAAGCGGTGGGTTATCAATTACCCTCAACGTACGACACGGGTAATGAAATTCGAATCAATGCTGCAGTGGTTACTTATGTGCAATACATGTTTAAAATTTCATTCTTGCTATCGAGTTAGTGTTTCAAGTCCGCTAGGTAACGAGTTTCAAGCATAGCAAAGATCATCTGATGAAAATCATACTTCCTTTAGAACTAACAATCGGCTTAGAAGACCTACCATTATCGCTGTATGAACCACTGGTAGACCAGAGTTCGAAGTGGTAATCTGCATTGGTTCACATGTAAACATTCATTACCAATGCCGAACTTGCAAAGCAGGAGTACTTGTCAGAGCGTGTTATCAAAATATATGTT
This sequence comes from Varroa destructor, assembly GCF_002443255.2. NCBI lineage: Eukaryota > Metazoa > Arthropoda > Arachnida > Mesostigmata > Varroidae > Varroa > Varroa destructor. The sequence goes on along the minus strand of NW_019211455.1, from coordinate 55,580,293 downwards.
GGAGAAGCCACCCCTTTACAGGCGTCATCGTCACGTCTGTGCATGCAGGTGTATGTATCATGTGTACATGTAAATACCAGTCTGCTGGTATCATAAGGACGAAAGCATGCTCTACAACGTTGAGCGACTAGGAACGTACACGAAGTGAAGGATGCCGTTCGATCTAACATTGCCAAGCTCGCCCTATCGGCTGACATCGATACTGAATTCCTAGGAAGGCTTTGAAAACATTTAGCTCCTCCTTAAGTCAAAGCAAAGTAAGGTACGGTTGGATAAATGTGTCCCGTTTTATGGGATAGTGACATTGATGAGCTGGTAGGCATAAGATTGAGGCATCGTAGACAACTTTTTAAGTTAGCAGGTTAGTGTGGTTTCGATATATTTCTGCTTTACTGTTGTCATGATTATACGAAAAAAGGGTAGATATCTGCTCGCAGAAATATAATAATACCAGTTCAGTAGGCAAATGTTTTGATTAGTATTTTGGTCGTGTAAATTTTCCAAATTGCGTCGGAAAAGCGAGCCACCTGAGATCATAGCAGCGTTGAAGGCTACCCAAAAGTTGTGCACTGTTATATTAACTAAGTACGTTACTTCTATCAAAATATAATTATATAAGCTCTATTAACATAAATATTTAAGGCCTTTGACTGAGCGTACGAACGAATAAATAACAAAGAACCGTTAGTTTATCGGTACTACCATATTTTTTAAAATATTAGCAAGATGTTATTCTTGTTCTATTGTATTAAGTTTGAAGAACGCTAACGTACACTGCAGAAAGCGGATCCATTTTCACTATCTAAGAAGCGTGGTAAAGAAGCAAACGTAAGAAGTAACCTAACGATGAGACCCCTTAGCGGGTTTAGTTTTCAGCGTATCAATGGGCCATCACCAAGATCCAATAGATATTCAAACCTAAATGAATACCTTTGCTTTCTTAATGGAGATGTGTAACGTAACGTAATATGTCATGCAGCTTAGCGGATCATTCCCAGCTCGAAAATCCGTATTGCTCGCAGACACTAATGATCAGGTTAATTTTCTTTCCCGTATAATAATAAATAGGTTAAACCTACATGTCCCTTCAATCTGTACCCGAAAGAACTCAAAAAAGTCACTTTATTATACTATGTGTTCACCGTCTATTCGGCCTTATGCAGCAGACATAATTGAGAAAAGAGCGTCCTTTGTACTAAATGACTTTTGCCCCTTATTATCTAAAAATAAAGTGGCGCTCATTAATAAGTGAAAAATTTTAGTTCACGAATTTCATCTGTGTAATGAAGCTTTGAAGATAATTCAATGCTAACCAGGATTTTGTTGTCATTGATTTAATATATTCGGATGGCAATATATTCAGATCTGATGTTTCAGTGTAACTTTAGATCTTTGTAAAGGCCGAAGCCCACACTCATCGGCCCGCGTTAGACGGACATTCAGCCTGGTCGTACGTAAACAGCACAAAACGAAGTCTTCCGTCCCGTCCATCGTGCACGATCTTCAGAGGACTTAGGACAATGAAGCTAAATGCGAGGGCTGAAAATTAAAACAAACCAAATTTGCATTATTTATAGACATGCTTTCCATATATCGAACAGAGCGTATCATGGTTATAATTACCTGATGTATTTTATTATTTCCTCTATTTGATAAGCAACTCACACGTTTATTTCTTAGGTTTGCGAAAAGGTAGCTGAGGTACGTTACCTAACTCACGTTACGTTACGAGCGAAAGTTAGGGAAGTTATGGATGGTGTTTTTTTCTACAAAAATTTTCTCAAACCCAATTCAATAACTAACTTATCTGACGTTGAGTTGTTTGCTAACTAAAACCAAATGTTGTTTTTCTTTAAACGCAGTTACGGTCCGGTACGGATAGTTTTCTGTCACGTAGCAATCATTTTTATTAAATCTAAATTAATTAAACCTATCTAATCATCATTTTTATATATGTTTGAATATTTTATAACACTCTTAAGTATATGCAAGGTACCTGACGAAGGTGAAACGATGGACGATGGCATTGCGAACTTGAGAAACGTACATAGGCTTTGTCGATGATAAATTACCACTCCCTGATACAACCATAATCCCGTTTTTTCTTAATTTCATCGTAATTATGGGCCTGATTTTCGGACACTTGGCCCATGGCGATCGACCCACAATAAGTTAGCCTTATTGAAGAGAAACTAACATTCGCATAGACTAAATTTTGTTCATAAATAAAGGGGGCAGACTTGTTATAGGTGGACTATTTCATCATTTTTGTTGTAACTATTGTTACATATTATGTAAAAATTGTTGTAAAAATTAGTGTGCGTAGATCTTCGGTCATCCAATGATAACATTCAACTCGAGTCACGTGAATATTTGACACTTTCTTAGGTTAGGTATCGTATTTTTAAGTGTTTTTGTTTAATATTACCGACATAATGCTACAGCAATTGAGACCAAAATGGCTAGCGTTGCGTTTAAATGTGCCGTTTTAACTGCTAAATCTGCCGCCTCTACTTGTAGACTCAATGATGACTGAATCTGTACTGAATTTTTCTCGTATATGTCAGAAGTGAAAAAAGTAAAATTAGACTCAAAAGAATTTGTCAATCAAATCAGCATCTCCGGTAAACGAAAATACTTTTGATTTGTTTTTTTTTTTTTATTTTTTACGTAATATAACCTCAATATGTTGTGTTGCGAAACGGCGCTGAATTTCCTTAACTTTTATATCGAATGCCTCTAATTTTACGCCCGGAAATCAGGTATTACACGGAAAAAACTTACTCACTTCCACCTTGAGGAGATTTATTACGATGTTGGGCTGCGCCCAAAAATAACAGAGATCGTGCTATTCCACTATTTAGTGCCCCAATCAACTACGAAGCATCTTTATGGCGCGTAACTGTTTACGTGCTTGGGCCGTTGCAATATAATTGATTTGCGTTTAACTTGCTACAGTGGCAACCGGGTCGTGAAGAAAACATTTTTTAAACTAAATTATATAAATAAATGCTGCGCGTCTGCCATTCGAATTTCTGCTTACCTTGATCTGCCGTGTTGCTAAATTATATACCTAGCCATTATAACTAGTGAAATCGCTTAGTGGAATTATATACAGGAGTCCTCTTTAAATTCTTTGTATGCGCTGGATATGGCAGTCTTCATTCACCTCGACTACAGCTTCAGTCAGGTAGCTTTTTGGTAATAATTATGTACTTTTTTCAGTAGCTACATGAAAACCGGCATTTAGACAAAAAAAAAGGAAGTTTCTAATTCTGGCAGGTAATCCGCCTAGCCCGTGTATATTAGATAATAGATGGCCTTCGCTCAAATTTCAAACGAAACATTATTGTTCGCCATAACGGGTCTGTTGTTTCGTTCTAAAAAAAAACCGCCTGATAGCGGATGAGCGTATGTTCAATACGACAAACTGTCCCCAATTTAAACGAATCACCCTCTATATAGATATATATATATATATATATAACAAACGTTAATGCTAATCAATGACAACGTAATCGCAAAAACGTCAAAAGGCGGACAGCGTAGAATCGCAACGCTTCAGCTATCATGATATCACGATTACAGAATTTCACAAACACGGAACACCTTCGCGTAGCCATCAAAACATTACAGAATATGATATTAAACAAGCCACCGCTAGTGCCGCGGCCGTAGATTTCGCTGTTTTTGTTAGTCGTGCGTGGTAGTCGATATCAGTGAACGATCGTCAATCTAATAAAACCTGTGTGAACTGAGCATAACTGCAATACGTACCGGCCGGGCCAAAGACGTCCATTTATGCTGTGAGCCTGTAACCAAACAGATCCATCGACTACGAAGCATTGTTATGGGGAACTTGTTTCGACTCTTTCAAAGGTGTCCTCTCGTACCGTTAAACATTGACAATAGCAGCAGCAGCAGAAGTAGCAGCGGCAGAAGTAGCAGGAGCAACAAGTGGCAGAGACGAATGCAATTCGACCTTCCAGAACTTACGAAGCGAAGTTGACGTCGTCGCCCCCAGTGAGGAGAAAGCGCAGAAAAATCGGCACCAGATCCAAGTTGTTAACATGGCATTGCGGTTCCTTCTTAGCTTAACTCGAGACAACAAACAGCTTTGATTTGACACCACAGCACGGCTGGATTGGACCTGCGTTAGCGAAACGAATGACCTGCAAAAAGGCCTTGGTTACATATGGACCGCTGCAGTTCACTGCCCTGAGAAGCGAAAGCTCTGCTGGAACTTCGACGGAAGAATAGCCATGCCAATGACCACCGTAGAGAGACGCAGTGATTAGTTTTGTTAAATTCATTTATTTCGTTATAGTGCTTTGTCCGATCCGATCCGATCCGGTACGCGCGACTGCTTATCTTCGATTAGCGGCCTGTAAGCGAAGCGCGTCTGGCTGTATAACATCTATTGCAAAAACTATACTTTTGCCATTGATACGGCCACCATAAAAGAGGCAATATCACGTTACTCATTAAGAAATTACATGAAGATCATTTATTTTGTAGGGAGCTTTTGTTTAACTACACGTATATTGGCGGGTACATCGGTGATAAGCAAAAAAAAATAAACAAAATCTAGCAAACGGTGAAAATTAATTAAAACCGCTGTTATGAATCTCCTAAAATTGTAACAATAAATAAGTACGCTACGAACGACTAAAGATAATGGTCATTGATCGATAACATAATATGTTTAGCTAGACCTTCGAATAGCGCTAGTACAAATAAATTATTAGCTAAAACCCGAATCTATTAGATTTTTAATGCCCAAGCACCGCCAAAACATGACAAATGGTCAGTACGCCGAAATTGTTTATCCAGCCTAAGTTAAGCATTTTTTTTGGCGCAAATAAAGATTTCTCTCCCTCTTATTCCAGTCACATTAAATTTCTGCTTTTTTTTTTGTTTTTTTTTTTTATCGCCAACAGCGTGCGCCAAAGAACCAAAGTTGCAACATTGAAACGGACATGCAAACGTTCATATGATCTATTTGAAAAGTATGTACTTATGTATAATAACATAATTTTCGTAACATAGTAACGAGTTGTATGTGTTTATTAATTATGCTAGTTAAGAAATATTGCGATAGAACGTGTTCAGCGTGAAATCTGCCAGAAATGTATCAAAATATTGTCTATAGACCTAATTTTATCGTCAAGAATAGTGACGACCAGCTTTACTGTAGATACATACATAATGAAAGTGAAATTACGATACTTAAAATATCTACATTTTTATATCTCTCCGGCTGAAGGTGCTTTAGAAGTAAGAAAAACACTGATACTGAAGACGAGACGTGCATTTTTTTTATTTCAGCACTATAAAGCGACAAATAAATATGTTTCTCACTTAATCATTTGTCTGTGTGTGTGTAAACGTGTTCTCTTTTAGAAGCAAAAAATATTTTCTATTTAACTTATAAAATACACTTAATTTAACGCAAACAAACTAGATGATCTAATATTTGCGTTCCCTTTTTTCTACGTTCGACTTATAACGAAGTACCCATCACTCTGAAGGCGTTGGGAAGACATTATGTTCAATATGATCATCCACCAATATTATCTGTATGCATTTGATAATTTAATAATCATTAAATTTATCATATACATTGTTTCGACAATTCCTGAATGATGCCTCTATCAGCTAATTTCCTTCCGCGAATGTCACTTTTTCTAACGTGTTAGTGAATCAGTGTGCCTGTGAGAAATATGGTTTAATAACAAGCCAACACAAGATAAGAATAAAGTGTATGTTATGAGCACGGAGTGGATCGATTGAAACTAACACGATTTTAAATTCCCGTGTTTTACACGTTATGCATGATCGATCATACATGCTTCGAAAAGGTGAAAGGGCTCGCTGTTCGAGAACTGATTAAGTTGAAGTCTATCAGTTCAGTAATCCAACAGTGGCAACTTCACAGACGGTTAGTTCGCATTAAGAAGTAATAACAATCAGTGATCTAGAAGGTCTATGACGATTGCAGTCGTGTCTTTACTCTAACAGTAAATCTGTCGCTCCGCATTCTCGATCCTGGAAGTCTCCAGCCCTTTGTACACTCCCGCCTGGCCGCTGGAAATACATTTAGGGCACATACAATTACGACAAATGTCACTAAAATAACCTTTGTTGACCTCAACAAGGGTGTGGACGGAGAAAACGTGAACGTCACTGGTAAATACGCCTCTACAATATGTTTAGGACAATCTTCTACCTAGCAATGCTATGGTGTCAACTCGCAAGTATGACTGACCATTTATAAAACTGGAACAAATTGGGATTGTCTGCAAAGCCTCATGATATAGTCACTATCGTATAGATCGCCCGTTACCAGTACAATACCGCGTTTCTATTATTGTTGCATACGTCGTTCAAGCCTACCTTGAAAGCTTTTAAATGGATTCAATGCAAAAAGACTGCCTAAGATATATGCTGCTGAGTGATTTCTCATTGTTTGCTCATCTCTGGCAGCTTCCTTCGATCGTCACAGATGAATGCGACCCAGTTCGTCCATCTGTTGCCCTTTCGTGCCATTAGATACCGTAGCAGAGGTCACTCCTATTTAGCCCGTCTAGAGGATATCTAAAAAGCTACCGACTTTTTTCAAGATAAAAGCAAACAGCGAAACATTCGATTTATTATTAAAATCTCACGTTTAAACCTTCACACGCTATATATATATATATATATATATATATATATATATATATATATGTATATATATATACATATATACGAAGTATGTGAGCTCATCCTTCTTTTTCCGGTTTGCAGGCGTTGTTGGCTTCTGAATTCCTTTATTGGCCTTTAAACACCATAGCCGTAATGGCTTTCTTTAACGATACGATCATGAAGTTTGTATATACAGTCATAAAACCAATAGTCCAGCGGTCCGGTTAAACCGCCGAGTTCCTCAGGCAGGATTTCTCGGGGAATATGTTGATGCAGCGAGGACATATTGCTCCCGTGAAGGTGGTACCTACAAACAATTAGAACAAAGTCATTAGATCTATAGATCCGTTTCGATAACATTACAGATGAAAACTCTCCTGCATTTAAAGGTTGTATACGAACTACTCTAGGAATTACGGAAGCGCTAATCTGAAACACATAATAAATACGGTTCTCAATAGTGTGAGAGTCCTCATTTTGCTTCCGCTCAGACGAATATGTACAATATATGCTTGCAAGCAACTTAGCTTATATATACTGAATCCTGAAAACCCAGGATAACTATAACGACGGAAGAAACATTTTTGAAAGATCTGTTCTACTAACAGATGCGCTCAAGCAAAAACATACACTTGAAATTATAATTCTATCTTTATGTTAGCAAGAAACCCGATAAAGTTAAAAACATGTAGAGCCTGAATTTCGACGTTGAAATAACAAACCGTAGCAAAGATTCCCGTTATGTAACAAAGTTCATTTATATATGTTCTAGCTAAAGTTCAAACAGCGACAACGGAACTGCCCGGTTTCTTAATTGTTTAATCATTTTCAAATTGTATGCATTTGGAGGTTGTCTAACAAAGTCACCCGACTATGAACAATGATATTCAAATTAAAGAATGAGAACGGAATCAGATGCGTGTCATATCTGAATTGTTGTCATCGTAGAGATCAGTTTAGAGACAAGGCGAACCTTTCTCGAAGTTTGGACGGCACAAAGGGCCTTCCGATGGCGTAGCCTATACTCCATAGGTAAGACTGGTTGATGATGTGCACCTTTTTGATACGGAGCGGGTAACTTTCTTGGGCGAATCCAAGCATTTGCTGAAATAGATAACACGTCGAGAAAAATAAGCCGTTTTAAAGTCAACACGTACTCCGCAGTGTGCATTAATGCTAAACCAATCGAAAACCTTCAACAGATATGTGCTTTCGCTGTAGTCCACTCAATCTGGTGTAAAAATTACTGTCTAAGTTACATGAGTACCATGTCCACTTCCAACATTTATTCTATATCAACTCTTTGGCTTGGTCGCGCCTGTCCTCCAATGACACTGTCCTACCTCCACCCCACACCTCTGATTTACCATACTTTTTTCGTTGAATCACAGCATCCGATACTATTCACATTACATCGCTACCCATCTACCACAATGCCGTACAACAGCGCCTTAGCGGCGGCCTTCAACGCCAGACCACTTCTTCACAGCGTATTTATCTTCAGTGTTACTAACACCACTAGCCACTTTTCAATACTACAAAGGGAGGCGATTGTTGCGTTGCAGCAGCCGCAGGTTACCGGGGGGTTGACGTGCAGGTATTGCTGCATCGTCTTGCATCCGCCAACCCTATGCAGATGCCGCCGGCTGCTTGTACCTCAGTGTAACAGCGTAGGGCCTGGCGAATAGCGGCAATTTCAATGCTGTTGTTCTCGCCCCCGCAAGAAGCTGCTTTTCCTCTGGCTATTTTTTCTCTGGTACCACGACCAGGCGAACTTTCTCAGACTGGTCAATATCCTGTAGACCTTCTTAGTGCTACTACAGTCACTATTTGAGCACCGTCCAAACGCTAACAACACCAGCAGCAGGATTATTATAGAACTACAATCTAAGCACGTACCTGTTGACCAGATGTTCGGTTCTTCGGTGAAATAATGTAGTTCTATGACACCCCGTTTGCACGTTGGCTTTCGATAGGCAGATGTTATAACAACGCTGGTGCCAATAGCAGCGAACAAGAAGACGGGATCAGCTGCGTAAGACGGAAGCTATTTAGTCAAGGGGGCGTGGGAAATGACGACGGTTATTTTGATGGGTATTCCTCTCTCGTGTTTCAGTGCGCCGGTTTAGTTATTACTATAATTGCTACAGCTGTTATCGTTTTTGTTCTTACGATACGTACGGCTAAACGCCAATAACGGCGTGGAAGTGTGTAATGAATCGAGTAGCAAATGGCATGTTGATCTTTGTAAGCGATGACATCGTATCATTTATTTCGGGAGGAAAATTTTCACCGAAGCTCCATGAGGACCACAGCACCGAGATCTAGTCTCCGTCGTCCTCACGATTCCGTCTGTAATATGGTGGGACTAGCACTCTAAAGTAAAGTAAGACGGACTTTTGTGACATAATAACTTCTCACCACTTACACTTACTAAAGGAATGCTGTGAACCTTTCACCTTTACCTTGCTCTTGATCTAATTAACACTTAGTGTAAATGATGACGCGCCTAAGCTGAGAGTAACTTAAATTTTTAGTCGACTCTATCTAAACAGAAACAGATGTTTTAACGAAGCTTTTTGCATGCGCTAGAAATGCCAGTCCTGGCAATCATATCTATTCAATGTTACCACCATTCATCGGATTTGGAGCTCCAATTTGAGATCTAAACCGCTTACTAGTCATTTTCAAAGTATTTATCTGCAACCCGCCAATGAGTTTTTAATAATAATCATCCGTCAAGCGACACTGGTTGTTGTAAACTTGCCTCACACAAAATTCCAGCGGAATAAAACTGTTAGCTAATAGTATTACAGAACTGCCAAAAATGGCAAAAGATGCCAAGCTCATCCAGCCCAAAAGAATTATATAATAACTAAACTCTGCCCGAAGAACGCCGTATAGATTACTATGATAAGATTGTAATTTTATCCTAGAAAGAACTAGCTTTCATTTGGTACCACGTGAACGGGACATACGAATGCTTTTTCTTTGATTTGATAAATTTTTTATTTGCAAAACTTGAACGTACCACTCTCTCTCTCTCTCTCTATATATATATATATATATACATATACATATATATATATATATATATCTATACTGGTACGTTCTTCTGTTCTATACAGAGTGGTATGTATATATATATATAAAGTTTTCTTATATCATATGACAGAACAAATTCTTGCGTTTACTTTCTAAAATAGAAAGCGATCGGGTGTTGGCACGTGCTCATGGGGTTTTGTTAAGGGAAAGGTAAAACCGTGACAGAAATGATTACAGTTGTCTCTCGTAACCTGAAATACTGTATCTTGCAAGGTAACCTTTGGAGAAAAATTATTTTCAGAGCTACAACAGATGCAGAAAAGTACCCCATTAGAACTTAGTCTCAACTACATCGGTCACCAACAACACATTAATACGAACCATTACCTTCGAACTCAAGGCAAGCTTAATGTAATTCAAAGTGTTTCGGAACCAACAATGCCATTTTGTCGGTCCATCTGGAACGTCAATAATGAAGCCAATAGAAGGAGTTGTAAATGTCCATATTACAGAGTATGTAAAAAGTTCGCTAGGAAATCAGTACAAGCAGCACCGCTATTGTCTGAGATAGTACTAAAGCAAAAACTTGTTCTGTGTTATTAAGAATTTTTTACCTACAAATATATTGTTCGCCTGCAAGATATTTTGCACATCTCACAGTAGATGCTTTCGTTGAATTTTTTATACTGGCTTATTGTGCAGTCAATAAAATTCTCTGTACACATAGGGTTTCCGCTAGTTGCGCTTTGTTTACCTGTACATTGCATGTACCTGTATCACTAGGAGCAAGGTATTCACACAGCAGACCATCACATTTAAAACCTACTATGACATCCAACTTTAAATCAGCGTTCTCGCTTACCTTAAATCAATTAAAATGAATGAATTAATTAGTCTCAATTTTTAAAGTAACTGGTACTAAAATGGCAATATTGTTCCTAAGCTATCCAATTTTCATCAGAATATCCCTTCCACTATAGATTTGGTATTGTCAACGGGAACGTGCGACACTGTAGTCATATCGTAGTTTCGATATTACGCGGCCATATGTATTGTGAGCCTTTCCGTGCCTCCCAGAGGCAACTTTCAGGTGGCTTCACTTCAGTGAAGCCAGGTGAACCGCCGCGCGCAAAATCGAACAATATTTTTGGCGGCATTTGTGGTAAAGAGGGTATTTACCAGTTCTGTAGACGAAGCTAACCTTTCGTAAAGAGTTATGATACTTCTTCAAAGACTGCTGTTGGTATTGGACCTAAATACCCACGGATTCATCGAACGCGTGTACTGCAACTATGTACGATCTTTCTTGCATAACAGATATAGTTTTATCACCAAACAAGTGGCAATAGTGACAAGATAAATTCAACGCAGTTGTAGGCGTGGAATCGAATGGTTAACCATTGGAAACGAGTTTTGCATCATTGTCTCTGCAACAAATAAAAACACAAAAATTATGATAATCATCATCATCATCATCACCATCGTAATCTCCAGCAAGGCCCTAGCGCCTTAAACCTGAGCTGCTTGGACTAGTGGACTTGCGCGGTCCACTGATTCTAGCGGCATCCTTTTATTCATTACGAAAAAATCACTGCTGTCTTTGCACAATTTTTGACCATTTCACTCTGATCCTTTTCCTATTCGAAGGGCGTGGAGGGGGGAAGAAATTACGTATCTAGGACTTGTTTCTGTGCATTATCTTTCAATATAGTCCATAGGCGCGCATATTATTAGATCGAGCTGTCTATCAAGTGTAATAGGTCTCATTGTCTCACATATCCTACTGTGCTTTGCAAATGGACGAACATTGGCCTTAAAAAGCGAACACGTAAACGCAGCATCCAACGGCTTGATGACCGACATTTTCACATAGATGCGATCGCAAAATTTTCGAAAATCAGCACAGAACGTAACTAAATTTGACATGCAAGGTGTAACGTAACACAACTTCCTTCTGCTAAAGCTAGGAACATGAGTGAAGTTAATGAATTGCACACAAGTTTGTGTCATCAAGAGTAATCTATCACATGAACATCTTTATACTTACAAAATTACTACAAAACGGCAGCGCACAAACACCATATGCAATAATGTTGTTTTCTGGGGGTACTCTTGTTGTTATTGTAAAAATAATCTAACATTTCTACACAAGATCTTTCAGGTCTTTTCGAAATTACGGCTGCCCTCAGGCTCCTGTTAGTAATCGTGCCGCTGTCTTTACTATACGTTGCATATAGTTGCAAAACCTTACTTCCGATAAAAAGGTCTTTGCCGCACACAGAATTTAAAATTGCTTTTTTGTCAAGTTACCAGCTACCTTGGCCCTTTTTCAAAGCGCTACACACAGTGTCTATTATGAATACTCCCAGGAGCGGTAGCAATACTGGTTACTAGTGAAAATAAACGATGCTTTACAGACAGTCGTTTTTGTACATTGATCAGTTTCTTTTTCATTACAAGCGGACATTAGCGTACTCGAAGGTTACCGGCGCCTTTTTCCGGTCAAACGATTTAAGAAGCAATTGAATCTACAATAGTAGTTTCATGTTATATAATATCTGATCTGATTATAGTATGTAATTATTGTATATAAGAAACTTCTACTAAAGATTTGCCTGTGGACCACTAAATTTATAGTTTCTTCATTGAGCTTTTTGTCTACAGATTAAATTTGCCTGCTACTGCTACTTTCAGTTTTCTATGATCTTATATGTGAGAAAATCAATCAAGGAGTAATCCTTTTTGATCGCCATCCAGTAAATGACGAAACAAAAGCAAAAAAATCTGCTCCTGGCTGCATTAAAAATATTATGCAATGTGTTGTGCCCTATCTCGATGTATTTACCCATAAAAAAATAGATATATATTGAATCTTCGTCACCTTACACATCATTTGCCGCGTACGGGAAGGTAAACGAACACATCTAACTACGAATATAAAAAAAAAAAAAAAAAAACTAAGAAACAACTTCGACAGCCCAGCTATCTTTATCGTAACAAAATTGAAGAAAGAACGTGCTACTTTCCATTTCTGCGTGTACAATTGGACATTGCGTATGTTTTTATTGTGACGGATCACTGGTCACTGGCGAAGAAGCAACGCGTATGGGTCGTGATTGCTGCGCGTAACCCAGGGAAGACACCCGACCCGATCCGGCGGGTCCCCGTTTCGTCTTTGTGGACAATAGATATGCACGCAAAATTACATAGATGTATGTCCGGGCGCAATGAAGCGTGATAGCGGCAGAGATCGTCACGTTACTTGTCCTCGCCTCGAATTTGCTTATTAGACTTACGCAAACACTTATTACTAAACATATAAGCTAAACAAAATATTTGAAAGTTGTTTATGCCGGCTAGATCGCCTTTGTAACGCTTGACCATACCCAAGTAGAGTACTGTGATATAGCAGGTACATATAGACGAGAAACAGGTAGGAAGAAATAAGGCGTTGAGTCTGTGTCCGATAAATGCAGTAGACAAGTGTACATAAAACGTGGGTCGTAAAGGGTGAAGTGGGGATGACTGATTTGCCTCGGCGCTACAGAGCAACAACAAAGTAAATGAAAAGGTAATGAAAAATGGCAAGTGGCTATATGCAAACGGCTTTTATGTACTTGCTAGGCGAAACCGCTTGTATTAGAAGAACTAGTGGTCATCTTATGTGGCTTCCGTCGTACACGATCAGTGTAGCATTATTATTGCAACGGCCCCATCGCGAACCTGTCATTCGAACAGAATTCTTGCATACGGCAGCGAATTGATGATGATGATGGTTGCTATTAAGCATTTAGAAGATAACAGGGTGGATAGGAATACATAAAACTGAACATTACCTTGTTGAAATTGTAGCAAGATAGTATGGTAAAGAATGTGTCTCTTGTTTTTACTCCATTGCCCATAAAATTAGTTCCCATCTGTACTTTCACGAGAATTTTACTGTAACTTACAGTTTGATATCTTCTGAAGTAAATAACTCTGAACAATATTATTATTATCATTATGATTTCTAAAACAGACGTTCGTTAACCCACTCAAACTTTACACGTTGATACTTGCTGAGTGTAGTTTCATTTGTTTATAGTGTATTAACTTTTCTCGAGGTGTTTATCAATACAATTCCGATGACCCACTAAATCGGTTGTGACATGCCAGCGTCAGTCACTATCACCAAAGACCCTTAGACCCGTCACCTTAGACTACAGGATAGTCTTCTACAATTAGTTATTATTGAATATACTATCATTATGAATTCTCCAACTCCATGTGCATGCATGTACCATTCTCGACGACCTGCTCTACTTACCGTTATGTAATCTGGTGTGACATACTTCAGAATCCAGTTATACTCGAGGCCTTGTAGATCCAAGATGAATGTGAAGCCATTTAGCTGTACTTCAGGCTGGTCCATGATCAGCTCTCCACCATATACGGCCGGCGTGTAGACATCGAGCGGGCCGAACCCTGTTGACGGCTTCCATTTACCGAAGCGGCATAACACGATTACTGTTCCGTCAAGTGGATTTCGATGTCGAAGCAATACAGCGCAATTTAGCTCGTAGAGATGTTTAAAATCGCGTGGGCCTAGGCCGATCGGGACGTACCTCTGCGGATTCTGCAGTCGGACCTTGTAGAAGTTCCGCATCAGTTTGTATGCTTTGTCGACATCGAACTTCCGCGCTCGTAAAAAGCGTAACAGAAAGCGGTCATCATCAGTTTTCGGCTCAAAGTCCTCGATCATTTCGAGCTTCTTTCGAAACTCTTTGAGGCTTTGAGCTCGTTTTGCCGGCGTCTCGCCCAGCAGGATTTCGGCACGTTTATTGAACTCTTTACCCTCGTCAGGGTTTGTCACATCGAACTCGCGCAGTTCGTTTTCAGTGAACGTTCTCGTTTCCGGCATAGCCGGTGACCTGGCCGCGATATCTACTTTGGTGTGAGCTACCACTGCTGAACGTTTGCCCATAGTGAATGCAAAAGTTGTTAATACACAAAAGCTTTGAATTTTGAGACGCCTATCTTTCCTTACAGTTCCCTCTCTAGACAAACACGAAAAATATTAGGGGGACCGTTGTTACGTCGACACAAACATGGAACATCTATTCTGTATATGGTTCCCAGGGAAACGTACTTGGTATAGTGGGCACTACGTGGAAGGTGTGCATAGATACACAATACTACAGAGCTGATAGACGGTCAACGGCACACACTAGTACGCACATAGCATATACAGTAATCCAGAAAAGCACAGAACGTTGCAGTCAACAAGTTCTCTTTGTGCTTGATATTGAGAGCACCATTACATACGTATGAACAATGGGAAACATCAAACTTTAACTTCTAGTCGGATACTGGCTAACGTTTAATGCATTACAGGAGTTGTAGATATGATATAACGACGATTCGACAGACAGCGAACGATACCAACAGGTGTCATATGGTCGACGTGAAACATGTTAATGAGCTGCATCAACTGGCACGCGATACAGCGCGCCTTGAACCTCCCTGCTGCTGCAGTCTGATTGAAGGCATATTTAAGCGTTTACCTCCTTACAAAAGAAAGGGTCTGTCCATCTGAAAGGCTGCCTACCGCGGCTAGTGGTTAGTCGACATTGCACGGCAATCAACTCGGACAACCGTCAATGAGGTCGATAGTACTCTTCTATGGGGTGCATTACTGTTTCGCCCTCGCAGACACGAAGCTTCAGGCGGCGAAAGGGGGGCGACTGACAATTGAAGCATGGACACATTTACGTTGGACGCGGACGGCTCACCTCGTCACAATTGTAAAATTACCTTTTTCCCGCAGTCCAGCATATTGACGACATAAAATTTTTTGCTTTTGATTTTTTTTTTGATTTGATGGCCGCTCAAGTCAAGGAGATGAGATGGTCTAGGTTCGAAATCGGAAAGAGACGAATTTTGTTCGGCGCTAAAAGCGGCCATGAGCTTTCCAAAGTAACAGTACCGGGCGTAAGATCGAGGCACTTATCATTGAAACTATTAGGAACTTCAATACATTCTTCGAACATTGACAGACCTGTGCGCAATTTCAACGTAAAAATATTTAATTATTTTGCACGTCCCAAGTAGAGATTGTTCAAGTGAAAGTACAATTTGTACCCAACTAACTACGATGTCGTAAAATAAAAAATTTCACTCAAGGTCAGTACTTGGAAAAACAAGTATAGCCCAATATGGATACTGTTACGCCCAGATTGAAACATGTGTGATATGAATTGATTATTTCAACTTTGTTCACAATTTCACAACAAACTGATCGACAGACAGAGCATTGCCTGCTATTGAAGCACTGAACATTTGTAACACTACTAGCCCTTATAATGATGTTCACTTTCTTATTATCCATGCTGATTACTTTGGGAGAATATAGATCTTTAGATCACAAAAAAGGAAATATATATTTTAGTTATGTCTGCATGACGACACGCAACGTTCTGATGTTCTTTCTTCTAGATCGCTTTACTTACGAAGTAAACTTTCTCAAGCTGCTAAAACATATAATCTAAAAAAAAATAACTATCAAAACATTGTTAATTTCATAGTCATTTGACTCAGTACGCCACCTAGTGAGCTAGTTCTGCATTTTTTTCTCATTTATACTGTCTTCGTTATCATGCGTGTCTGAATATGTATTCGACCATTTTTAGCTAATTTGCCACTTCTGACGTGGCGTAAAAACAGACAAATTAAAAAAAAAAAAAAATATATATATATATATATAGAGGTAGTTGTTCTGTTTAAAGGTTGTGCCAACGAAAAATTGTACATATCTATAAATTGTGACTATTTGAAAAACTTGACACTTAGGTGTAAAAAAGTGTGTTTAAAGGTTAACAAACTTCCACTAATAATATGTCACAGTAAAAATTGCAATGCTTTTTGTTTATTAAACAGTCATATTTATCTATTGGGTAGCAGTAATGTCAACTTCCTTTTTAAGTGCAGCGTAGCAGTATCCTTTCTTAGCTTGAAAAATCGTCTGCTTTTATTGTTAGTTGTCATCGGCAGGTGACCATTATAAATTCGAGAATATTATTGATTGACTTGATTAAGGAAATTTGCCTAGATATTTCGAGTAGGCATACTTGTCGTTCGATTTTTCTGCCTCACTTAGCTTGTTGTAGACCGCTTGTTATTATCATTTTGTAAATAACCCATGTGCCTGTTCTTGACAATTTGCATAAAACATATCGCTTTTAATGTGCGCCAGCTATATATCATGACCATGACACGATTTATTAAGTAAACAACGACCTTAGATATACACAACCGAACTAGGTATTTTTAATTCTAGATTACACTGTACATCTGAATATCTGTGTAGGAAAGGGGTGTCTGACGGCACAGCCAACGATTACAAGCTATTTACACTTACGTTGAACGCAATTATCATGTGCCTCCCATAGGTCTAAGACAAACCATAAGGAGGTTAGAGGAAATTACACTGGTGGCACTATAAACTCATTGCATAATATGGAAAGGTTCACAGGCGGATTGCTTCTTATGTATATTAGGACCTAATAACATTTTTTTTTTTTTATGGTAAACGCTCTTTATCAGAAACTCTGCATATCATAAAACGAGACACCGTAATTTCGTTCGTTCAAAAAAAATTTAAACATATATGTTTATATAAGCAAAGAAATGCAATTCAACTGTATCAGTCAAAGCTGTACTATACATAGCTATACTATAAACCATATAACAACTGAGTTGACAAGTAAACTGTCATACTCTCTGAAAAACTTCGTATCAAGGAACGATCTTCTGAGCACGTGACCTTAGTCTGATATGATGCACTGACATTTGGTATTAAGTATTATTCGTGTAGCTACCACAGCGACACTAAATTGACGATAGCACTATACGCATCCGCAGGTATCTATTCTAAATAATCTAAGGAAGACTATTTGATGTGTTATTTTTTGGATAAAGCCCCCGTCTATACGGTTATGCCCTGCGCTCACCAATTATTTAGACTTGCATGACATCTAAACCATATAAGTTCTTCACAGATCTTACGTCAACCCTCCTCGTACAATTGGAGGGGCCGCGACACACGCCTAATCTCGGAGCCGTCTTTAACTGGTTCGTCTAGGCCCGGGGTCAAATGCGTAACTTAGAGCTATGCTGTTTGTCAACTTGCACTTTTTTTACAAATTTCCCATTAAATTATGACGAATCGAAACGCTCAATTATGAGTCAGTTCGCAGAAGCTATAGGTATCATCTTTTCAGCAACAACAGTACATGTCTTGACCAGGTATTATTCACTGATAACAACAAATCATTAGACGAATTTATTACCTTCGGAAATAGTAGATATTGCACCAGAGAAACAAAAGAAATCGAATAGGTTTATCGTACTTCATACACAAACCGCAGTACTGGATGTTAAAATCGAACCATTCATACGTCGAGGTAGATGCGTGCCGTCATTTAGCAGACATTTATTTAAAGCCAAAATTTTACAATTAAGGGATTATTAGCTTCGCTAAACTTAGCTATTTTTATGGTTTTTAAAAGATATTATATATTATACGTATCAAATTCTTGTTAAGAAAGGAACCGTTCATTTAAAATAATATACTAGTATCGGAAAAACAAATCTTTACTTAAAAACACTATTTTAGTGTGAATCAATATGATTTTGAACCTCTATTTTACCCATCTCGCCTGATAGCATCGAGAGCTTCAGTATGAAACGCAATTTTTTGTCCAGGACTGAAACATTCCAGCTGAGTGAAGCATCACCGTCACTTCGTTTTCGTATCATACAATATTTCTTCGTTTAAGATACATAGATGCACCTCGAGGTGCAAAAGATTACTCTCAGACCTGTGGCACTCTTGGTTCCCCATATAATCTCAATTTATAACTGTTTCTTGCCAAACCCAACTTGTAATAGATTTGGATTATTTCATCTATATTTGTTGACCTATTTTCCTATTTTTATAGGTTATTCGAAAGTTACTTCAAGCGTCATCGAGATGTAATGTCTTTTTCTGGTGACGGGTGTGTCGTCAGCTTCCTCTTGTTTTTGAACTGTTGGAAACCCAAATTTCATATCGTCTTCTGCAAGACCGCAGAAGTCGATGTAACAACTGCTTGTCAATTGTACATAGCAACTGTTGTGCTACGATAGAGGCACATGTATGCGTCGGCGACAATCTTCTTTACGAGTGGCGGAAGACTGCGATCATCAGGATGAGCTTCGAGTCTTTCTGGCGATAGCCATTCGTAAATTTCATCAAAGCTGACCACCTCAGGGATGTTATTTTGACCTGTAAAAGAAATATATCAGATGTATAGGTAAGAAGAAAACACATGAAAAACCGAGAATCTAACCTTCGAATCGAGCAACTAAAATTCCTGTTGCCATAAACCGTGCCAATACATGCCAATAAATGGCTTGCTTTATTAGTTTGCTTGTTTTTCTAAGCAGTGCAGCACTTTCACAGTAAGTTTAAGGCTTTTCTTGAATACTATAAGGAGCTTGTCAATTTCTTTATGCTAATATCTAGTCGATTTGATAATTTGACTAATAAACATTTTTCAGAAACAAAATACAGCTGCGGTCCTTAAGTATTAACAAATTAAGTTCTTCCTGTTTAGGTAACTTCAGATATACACAATAAAAACGTAACGGCAAACTATATAAATTAAGCTCGACTTCAATGGAATTAAACAGGTTCTACTGTACGTATCTGAAGTACTGAGCCAAACCTCTGCCGCTTCGGAATTGCTACATCTTATCCACTCTAAGGCACTGTAGCGAGTATGTATTATGAGTAGATTTCTGAATAAACTACTAAGTTTAATTTCAAATTACTGAGAACTTGCAAGAGATCAACTTTTTATTTAGCGTGTGCGGGTAGTACGAATCGAATCAGAGATGACATGAGATAGATTAATGATACGGCTTCCACAGATCTACAATCAGGGCATAGCCGACTATACGTAACTAAGGTAAATAAATGCCCCTTCGACAAGCACAACCACCCTGTAAATCTGAAGTAGACAACTGCTAAAGGCAACTCAAGGAGACATTTTCTCTAAAGATGCCCTCGCAAGGAAATAAAACCTAGCAAAATGCCACTGTACAGCTTGGTACAACGGCAGGTTGCTACTATAGCAATTGCAAAATATCAATAATAAAGCACGGAGTAATTTGTCGTGGCAGTTTGCGTTTTTCGCAACCTGCCATAGTACGTTAGTTATAAACAAAATTACAATGCAATTTAAAACGCTTACTTGATTAACTACTAAGGAAAGCTCTTCAATAAGCGGATAAAGCGAAATTTTCTTCTTAATCAGGCTCTTGTTGTTCAAATAGATTTAGGAGTTATTTGTAATACCAAGTTTGCACAAGCTGGTTTTTCTGAACAGTCAGACATTTTTCGCAATTATTCCTTTTCCACAAGTTGTAATAAGCTTTTTTTCTCCAAAGTAAGTTGATAGCACCTCATAAATACATCAATACGATGAAGAGTGAAGACTGTAGCGAACAGCAATTACAATACAGCATATTTTAGGTAAATAAAGCTTATCACAGTTGCAATCTCCGACGCGTCTTGTTAGATTGTAACTTAAGTCTTCTTCTCTTTCAATTATTTAACATCAATATTCAGATTCTCAATTATAAGGAAATGCGTGAAAGGGGCGTATTCTTAGGATATAGGTTATCCACCTCATATTGTAGGTGGTTTGTTATTTCAACGTAGTCCTTTTTTGTAATGCTGTGAACTGATTTTTCCATAAAGCTAATTATTGCTGACAGGTTGTTATGGTGTGCATTTATTATATATGAACGGCAAAAAAGCTTACATTTCAATGAAGCATTCAAAAAGCCGCTCTGAAATGCGGCGCAAGTTCTCCGACAAGCTTGAAAATTAAATAACGTTTAAGCTAGTTGGATTAGAATGGTTGCTTTTCACATGTGTTTACGTTTATTTTTTACACATTTGTCCCAGCACCCTGGCAGCTTCTGGACAGCCATCCATGTTCTTCTATGCAATCGATGGCTGCTTCGAACAAATCGATAGTGGGATACGCTTGCCCAGCAATTGCCCTCTTTAGCGCATGAAAAGCCCCCAGTCACGTGAACTTAGATTGGAAAAATAAGCCAATTGAAGTCAACGTTGGATATCTGCTTGTTCAATCCAGTATAACTGAGGTATGGCGATTGGGTGTGTAATCAAATTTTGTATTTTCGATTGTCGCACCAATAGCCCTTGAAGGAAGTCGGGATAGCAAGCTGAATTCAGTATCCTATTTCTACCGAGTATTTCATAATATTAGAAGCCTTTGACACTTATTAAAGGTGCTACAGTCATCTTATATCCAAATCTAATCGACATCGCCACCGAGCTCGATTTCTCTTTCAAGCTATGCCATTCTCTCGCTTGGTCTCCCTCCGGCCGGCCGCAAAGCTTGAGCTACGATTCGTTCGTAGCAACTGCATGCTTCAAACGGAGTTTTCATTAAAAAAGTCGCAGATTGCGCGCGTAATATACTTCGCGCCTTACCAACTAATGGGAAACCCGTTTTTACTCAGTTTTAATATTTTTAGTATTCTTGTTATGCATCTGTAATACGTTACACGTGAAATATCAATTTTAATCGACTATAAATTTCAAGCTCTGCTTTTGTGAAAAACCTCCTCGATGGTGGCAATGCGTTTGTACTTTTTGGGTTTCGACATCTGCTTGTCGAACATACTGTGCTTTCGTTTCAGGCCTCCTTGCCTAATGCGTTTATCATCGTTTAATAAATTTCCGTAACGCTGTGACCTTCAAATAACGAAAGCTTGATTACGAAGCATTGATTTTCGAGACAAAAAGATGTTTTTCCTTCTGTACTTATAGCTCTTGAAGAACTCAACCGGTTTTCATATGTTTCTAGAAGATCTGAGTATACACTAAGTAAACTTTAAGAATCAAAACTACGCGTTTCTTTTCAAAGCGTTTGCTTCAAAATTCAAGCGGTTTCTATGTACAAGTTTCTAGAAAACCGGACTATTTACTGACTGAATTTCGTCTGCTGGCGGCGCGTAGTTTAAAAAATATTAACTTTGGGAATCATTTAGATCCGCTTGTAAAATTCCGATATATATACTATTGGGTCAAAAAAGTACCCGCAATTTGGCAACTATACATTTCACAGTCGTCCAAATTTCAGTTGTACGCTTCAAAATCAGTCATAAAAATAGACCTCGACGCTACTTTGGTTTTTCTTGGATGTTTTCGATCCCAAAAAATTATGCGACAAAAATCGTGTGAGGTGTCTAACTTTACTACGAGCTTCTTGAACGTAATTCGGCTATTTCCCAGCATGAGTACTTTCGCTTTTCCCATGATTGCTCTGCACTTGCTGAGACAAGTTGTTCGCACTAGAGTGTGTTTTTCTCGTCCCTCGCAGAATCGATAGTACCATACGTAGACTAGACGTTAAGTCATAGCCCGGTTCGTAAAGCGTTCCACATAATTTTTATTTCCCAGAAAAACAAAACACGACCGGAGGCCATACACTTCAAAATTCTTGTAAAACACGAAAAAAGAACGTTGGAATGACCCAAAATTGTGTCGGTGAATCATTAACCTGCATGTCAGCGATCGAGGCGCCTACCAAACGTGACTCTAAACAATGTTGGTAAGTCAGTGTAACGCCATAGGCTTGGCTGATGTCTTTCAACCAATAAAAGCCGAGAGTTTCCTTTAATGTTTTCTTGACCCGATAATTTATTCGTAAGTTGTATTGTATCCTCTTAAAATCATCATATCAAGAATCCTTTTAAATAATCCATTGCTAAAAAGTATATAAAGCTCACAATGAAAACTAACTCCCTTAACTGGTCAGGAACAGACGAAGCCGCTCGAACACGTACCTTGCCGATCTGCCATTGAATCGAAGAATACCCATGGGCTTGTTGCCTGGTGGCCACACTTTACAAATGCAACGTAATGGCTCGTCTCAATACACAGCAAAGCAAATAGCTCCATAAAATGACGCGGAAGATGTTTCGTCGAAGAGAAGTCTTGGAATCCTGCGGAAACAGTCAGACGCCGCTTAGCACTGCCCCGATGCGTTGGCATCCTTAAGTGAGTCCTGAAAGCATTGACACAAGTCAACAAGCCAGTGGGCAAATAGGTTCACTATAATAAGCACAAAAGCATCTAAAATCTACGCTAGATAGCGCATCATGTACACTTCACGCATATGACACATACAGCGATACTACATAATTAACGTAAACAATGAAAATGACCATGAAGTCATATAAAAATTAAGAAGAACTTTTAGAAGTAGTTTGGATATCGTCATGTTACATACATTTGTTACAAAAATATAAAGTTAATTCGACCAATGTGCAATATAAATAAAATGACGCTGATAAAAACCAAAATTTGATCCGGGATCTGTTCAATTCAGCGTTTCGTGATTTCAGACACCGTACGCGTGATTAACCTGAGAATGCTGAAAACAAACCGATTGTAACAGGCGTCACAGAAAGTGCTCCGTTCAATAGCTTTTACGTGCGTGTAGCAATCAGGGCATTCGACTTGTGCGAGGCCCGCGCAAACGTGACATGGCCGTGGCGAATTTGCCAACAGGTCTGTCATGTCTAGCTGAAGGCTCGGTATAACTCGGGGATACACCTGTATATATAGAAACCAAAATTTTTTTGTTACTTAATGCCTACATGAAGTCTACATCCACAATAACGTTGCTGAATATAAGCTATGTAGAAGCTGACTCAAAGAAAATGGTCTCCTGAAAAATATCTCTAATTTTTTTCAATTGGTTATCAATAAATTATTATTGCTACGTTCAAGTGGAATATCAGTGATCATTAGTGTCGAGCTAACCACGAAACTGTTTTTATCCGACGAAAAAGAACCTATAACTTATAGTATTTACTCTAAGCAATAAACACCAACAAAAACTGGCCCATACGATCTACGAAACGGCTGATATCGCGATGATAAGGGCATCTGAAGTATTAGAGTAATTTTTAGTTACCTTGAACTGTCGTCCAAAACGCGGCATCTGAACAATGAAAACAGATGGAAGTTGCCGTAATTTTAGGTCTTGATGGAAAAAGCTCTGCTCCAGTATCTGCTGAAACCATGGAATGCCTAGACCGTCATCCTTTTCAACAAACAATTGGTATAGATGCGCGGATTGGCCCGAACTCAGCTGTAAGAATGGTTCCACCTTGAAATAACATGAAAAACCAGCCGTTAACATTTGCTGAGAAGGGAGTGAATTGACGTCGTTCAGGCACGACGATAGCAGATTTTCGTAGGCTACAAAGTGTTTGTAGGCTAATGAGTTTCATAAAATGGTCATTTTAAGCATACTTTTTCTACTGCATCTTCATCACTTTGGTTCTGTACCTGCAGCATTTGGGTCAAACAATTTAAGAACTCTTCGGGGTCCTTTTCCTCACAAGTGAGACCTGATACAGAGCCTAACTTGTCAAGTAGTTCACGCAACTTCATCACCTGTGCGGCACCAACGAAGCGATGAGCCCGAAGGCAATTTACAATGTCCTCTTTCAAGACCTGTCAACATAATAACAAAACGTTAGGGCACTAGTTACATAACAATGGGCTATTACACATACCTGAGTCTTTTTGTATCGTACGTTATACTTACTAGCAAGCTAACTAAGCCTTAACCCTCCAAATGTTACAGCATTTCTAGCCTTTCTTTGCTTTGAGTTTTCCTGAGTCCTTTGTCTTTGAATGACATAGACTATTTGGCCAGCAGATGTATCGAACATGACAACAAATAAACCGCTATTTACTTTTTGAACTTGGTCGTATTCTGGAATGTCACCGTCCTCACGTGGTCGATTGATAATAAAATCGAATACAGACGTTGCCGTAAACATAGCAAACAAAGTGGCATCGAGATAACATGAATTGTGGTGGCCCTGTGAAGGAAAAAGACCCAAATACAAAGCGAATTTGTTATAGTACTAAACAAAGTGTTGAAAAAACAGTTTTATCCTAGCTTAATCGACTGCTGTTCACAAGGGTGTAAAATCATCCAAGTTGTCAACGTTGCAAGGTGTTATATATATATATATATATATATATATATATATATATATATATAATCTGACCTAGCGATTAAGAAGTCAAGCGTAACTCAATGAAGCGTTCGTGTTAAGACACGCGCACGTAGTTATAAGCCTTGCTTTTGCAAAAATTTCACGCTCCGCCTCGTCCATGTGACCCATAATTATTCGCTTCGTCGCTTACCTGGATACCCTTACAGCGGCCGACAAGATGGGAAAGGTCTTTGGTACCAATGATAAACAGAGGCGGAAAGTCTCCAGGAAGCGGATCGTACACCATGTTCTGGAAACGGATAAATCAAGCAATTCAGTTATTTATTTGCAACAATTTCATGAACAACTAACAACCAAATTAACAGCTTCTGTTTACGTGAAAGTAATAATAGTGCTTTAAAAACTCACATCTCAAGCTCGGTAACGTATTATAGCAAAGCATATTATTCTGACAGGCGTTGGTGATTCACTACATGTTGTTCAGTGAACAATCCAACGTTATCTATTAGCGACTCACGCACCAACAGTTGATTATCGTGAGCGTCATGGTGTGGAGTTTCATCCAGAAGCGCCATCTGTTGGATGCGCTCATCGGGCACACACTGCTCTGGACGGGCAAACAATCCTTTGCCCTGCTCACATTCAAAGTACCATGCGTCGTGTAAATATCCTGATTGAAAGCCGTAATCGTCCATTTCCAACCCAAGCATCGGCTCGTCATTTATATAACCGGTCCATCTGACGACACCGTACGCCATACTACCAACACCTTCCGATCCAGGCCGACCGGACCCCACCGTTTCGGGCGGCAACATCACCCCCACCAAAGACCCTATCTCAAAGACAAAGTCATCTGAAAAATAATGCGATATGCACACAATTCTGAATCACGCTAAGTGATTGGGTCCATCTACATGGACGCTAGGTAAATTCGCCACAAGAAATCGAAAAATCTTCAATTTTTAAACCGAGTTCAAGCGATTTTAGCTCAAATATAAATCGCAGGTACCAAACAATAAAAAAAGAGCCCTAATTAATAAATCGAATTGCTCTTACCATAAGGAATTTGAAGGTTGCCACTGGTGTCAGCTCGCTCAATGGGCGATCGGTGATCTCCTGCAACAAACATTGCAACGTATTAGTAGAAAATAGTTCGTCTGAAACAACACAAGATGCAGCAATATAAAGTAGGACAAAACAAGAAAACGGCTTAATTATTCAAGTGTATTAGAAATCAATGCACACCTTTGCACCTGATCCGTTTTTAAGCCCACTTCAATCTATACATACCATCTTGTCTGACCATTCGTGATTCCATAGGTATGGTGGTATCGATGGTGTTCTCATCTGGATATTCCATTTCCGTCAGTGATGCAACGAGTAGCCGCTCTTCACAAAGCTGAGCGCCAGGGGGTTTCGATGTTTGGAGTCTATTATTTCTTGTTTGAAGAGGAGAGTTGATGTAAAATTGATTTAGGATAGGTGATTGAGCTTGTACACCAATGTTATTATAACCAGCAAAACTATAAGGAGATACCATAGCACTATTTCCGGCGGACTGCGATGAGGCCGCTGCTGGTAGCTGATTATAATGATTTTCAGCCTCAAAAACTCTTGAGGCTCCTCGTTTCATATGAATAAGAGGTGGTGGATATTGTTCAAACAGTGGCTCCGTGTATTTTTGCTGTTGCTCAAGTTGTATTTGTAGAAGTCGCATTTTTTCCTCCAGCTCCTCCTGATTCTTCTGTAGCTTTTTTAGCTGCTCGCTCTGCTGATTGATAATTTGCTGTTGTTTATTCGAAGTTCCTTTAAGCGATGCTTGTTCTGGTGCCGAACCACTGAACAATTTTGTTTGTTCGTCTCGGGAGGTTCTTTGTTTTGCTGGTACTAGAGGCGGTTCAGAGACCATTGTCCCAAGGGCTTTCCGAGGCGGTGAAATACGATACAAATTTTGGGATGGGGGTAATACCAGGGGTAAACCGTCATCGCAACCCCAGTTACCCTTTCGGTCTCTGCAGTCTGATTCGTTCATTGGTGGACTTTTAGCTCTGCTTCGACGGCGTTCCTGCGTTTTACTTAGCGCGCCACTGAAAAACGTCTGCGAAACACTAGACGATGGCTGGCCGCCATCGTCCGTGATTTTAACAAAATCGTCTTCTTCTCCGCTGTCTGCCTCAAGCATAAGATCGAAATGTTTGTCAAACTCTTCAAAGATCGCACTTTCAGTATTGTTAGCCTTCCCGTAGTCGCCAATGCGGCCGTACGTGCTTAACTCTTCAATACTTTCAGCATCAAACATGCCAACTTTTTTCGTCTCCGAAGAACTGCTCAGTATGTTCTCAAGTTTTTCCATCGTTGATTCCCGTTTGATTGACGAGTACCTTGTAGGTTTCTCTGAAAGTGATGTATTGCTTCTCGATGGGGATAGTTCACCTGAATCGTCGTTTCCGAAACCGCCCCCTGTTGGTAATCGTCTTAATGAGCCACTTTTGTTAAGTCGTTTTTTTAAACTCGATAGGAGACTTTGGATCTGCTCCTGAAGATCACGAGTGCTATCCCTCATATCGTCTCGTGTAACAGAGTGTTGTCGACTAGCATGGGCGGATCGAGTGCCTCGTTTTGATCGAGCTGGCCTTCGCGGCACATCGTCTTGAGATTTAGCAGAAGACGAATTTCTGCCAGCTGGTGGCAAGGTGTTTAACAACGGTCTGAACTTAGACAGCGGCAACAGAGAAGAGATTTCCGTTGCAGGTGACAAAGGTCTCGGTGCTGATGATTTTGGGCTTCTGGGCGGAGTGACGCACACTAGCGTTGGAGTTGGATAAATAGGAATCGGAGAAGGTCGCAAGGGCAACGCTGTGTACTGAGAATTACCTCGAGAATTCGAGGGCAAATCGGTGCTGAACTGAAGTTCCATGTTATCGGTAGCCTTCCGCGGGAAAGTTGGCGTTGAATCAAAGGAAGCAGTCCGTGAAAAACGGGCCACCGGCGCATAAGCTGTGCTAAAAGAACTGTGGAGCTCAGTAAACGGAGATTCTAACGGTTGTGGTTTAACGGGGACACTTCGCGACGTGGCTTCAATGAAACCATTGCTAATTTCAGAACTTGTCAATGTAGCAGCGTCTTTCTGTGGAAGCGGTGCACTTACTTCTAGCGGCTCAACAAACTTAAAACTAAAATCTTTTACCTTGGTAGAACAAAGAGGAACAACGGGTTTGGTGTCATCGGATAGAGCAGTACCATCATTCTTAATGATCCTAAATTTAGTTCCATCAGCTCTGCAAATGTTTTCATTAAACCCGGATGATACTTGTTTTCGCTGAGAATCGTTATTAACTAAAGTGTGGATATTCGAATGTAATTCGTGATTGGTTATTTTCGCTGGTTTTGTTTCATCGAGAACCGACTTTATCAGTTCCATCTCCCGCGGTTGGGGTAAAGGAATTTCGACGGGACATTCTAACGCCATTCGTAACTCGCTTCTCGACTCTGATTCTTGCTTCTTTTCACGTTCCTTTTCCGCCATCCGCTCCATAGATATCTTCCATTGTCGAGCACGATTTGGAGGCGGCCGCCTCTTTGATAGATAAGAAGAATCGTATGAATCATTCAAATAATGCACCGGGCTGTAACTCGCCGTTTTCTTCAATGGCTTAGCAGCAAAAACATTATCACCCATATAACTTGTACTTCTTTGCAACACAAGAGGCTTACCAGGCTCATTTCGGTAAAAAATACTCAAGTCATGGCTATGCCGTTTATTTGGGTTCAACAGGAGCAATTCTTGCTGACGGAGTTGTTCGGAAGGCGAATGTCTAGGCGTAGATTCTGCGGAATTTGCACGCTCCTCCTGTCTAGTGGGGGTCAACTCCCGGTCCGTTTCAAACGCGCTCTGGTATTCATCCGCCGTAAGATCGTCGTATGCGTCCATATAAAATGAGGCCAGTGACGCTGTGTCTGTTTCACGAGCTGAGTAAAAGCTCTCGGCTCCTGGACTGTTCTTGCGAGTTTGGCAATATAGATCCATAGCGTATTTCGAAAATTTTCTCAGTGTTTCTAGCAAGAAACGGTTATAGCAATAAATAACCACTCACTTTACGAACTATACAAATAACTCATTAACAATATATATCACTCCGAAGTGCGCCAAACGAGCACTCGATATACTCGTAAAATGACAACATAGCATAGGATTCATCACATATTATAATCATCATATGCAATATGTAGCAGCGGGTGCGCCCGTAAAATGGTCCACTACCCAGATCACCTGGCCACGGAGATAACCAGTTGGTCAGGCCGGGGCTAAGCATGAGTTTCCTGCCAAGGAAAGATCTAGGCCACAGCACATAAAAGAACCGGTAGCTGCAACAAGAACCTCGCGATGCGAAATTAGCCTTTTTCGATCGAAGGACCAACTACGACTAGTGCATGCGACGCACTCATGATCTTTCGGCTCAGCGCCGATGATGCTCTCAGAGCAGATGCTAATCGCAGGCCAAGACGCTGCCGCCGCTCAGTGTTATTGTCGGCTCCCTGCCGACTCTGTTGGGGACCCTGTGAGGAAACAGGCGGTGCGTTATGGCCTTCTGAGAGAGGAGAACTGTTCTATTATCGCAGCGACTAAGCACTAACCGTAATTTTTTTGTGTGTGGCCATCGAAAACTGCGATTGAGCAGTCTAGCGAAGAAAAATAGCGTCATTAATTAGACTGGATACAGTCGATACAACTCGCTAACACTGAGGGGGTTAGTAACAGCCAGCAATTGTTATCTAACAATGCGTAGAGTAAAAGACGCAAATATTAAGCTAAAGTTACTTGAAACTTTGTGTGCCGGCAGTCAGTACCGGCGAATACTAACCATATTTACAGAAAACGCAACTTGCTTCTGAAATATTGATTGAACAACACCTTGAAGATTCCATAAGAGACGGACTAACTACGAAAATAATAAGTGCAGTTTATTCTTTGGGGATATTTCACATGGTGGGTATTAATTGATAGAATTTGTCTGACAGAACGGCCAATAATACTCTGTTTAGCCTCGATCTGTTTAGAAGAGCCACTTAACAAAGTGGTCTGTCCCCGTGCTGAGAATGTTGCACAACTGCATGCACCTCCAGAGCGTAAATTAATGTGGTCTAATTAAGCATTCAGTCAATGGTAATGGGTTCCGCAAATGTTTCTGGCACCTTACGTATTAGAAAAGAATGCACAAATTCGAATGTTTATACAGCACGTGTTGTCTTTGTCAAAATTATCATCAGCGTCGCTTTCCACTGACAAGGTCAAATAAACAAATTTCACCGCCTGGTACCGTATAGAATATCCCGCGCTATTTTGTCAGATCTCATTCTCCTTTCGAATAAAAATTGCACCTACTACAAATTATTTCAACAAACAGTTATTATTTGGCATTTACGCAGTTAATGTTCTACTAATTCGATACCCGACAAACTGCGAGCGGCCCACCCATAAGGATTGTTTCAGCTTGACCGGGTTAGAAGTAAACCCCTTGCTACTTGTTTAATTAGTGACATATTAATGCTCAGCAAATAACGATACTAGCAGTATTTTCAAATAGAAATAAAACATCTGTCTCAAAATCTCCAGTTTAAACTTGTTGTTAATACAAAATGCAGCCGATTTTTGTCTCTGTGAAAAAGCGAAGCCGTTGGTAAGCTGAGCTTTGTGACGACATTAACAAAGCTTTCACAAAACTGATATATAAAATTCGTGCTATACATCGTTGGATATTAAAAGCAGTCTTAATTCAGAATTCCTCAAATCATTTTACCTATATATGCCTTTATAAGGATAATTCTACTATACTATATTCCTCATTAGAGACGTTTTTGAACAATTGTAGGGTTCTATTCTACCTGTACACACCGTTTGAGTGCATGACCGTCTTGCTCATACTGCTATTATGACTGCTTCCAGAAAAGGTCGTGTTCGATGTTGTAGTTGTTCCGGATACGTTTGATGAAGCTGCTATCACCTCAGCAGTTCCCCGGCCACCGATCAGTTTTTCCACTAAGGCCACTTGCTGAACAGCCGAACTAGGCGAAATAGTCACGCCGGTCATTACACCTGTAGACTTTATACTCCCACTGCCGCCTGAGGACCGCTTACCGTCCTGTAATAGCGGTAATGACAGTCATGTATGTACATAGGAAAAGTATCACTTTTTATGATAAAAGGACAACGATGATCAAAAATGTAATAGTAGTAGCAGGGACGCGTGAACTTATTCTCAGTGTGTAGGACTGGCAAGTTTCACAAGAAAATGCTGCCTCGATTTGCTTTTAAAAGATAGGTAAAATCATAGTATAAGGATATTTCTTACGTTTTGTCATATTTCTATCACTAAAATTGGGCAAACCAGTCGGCGTGCCAGAATATTATCGGTACTAGAAAATACATCAGATTCTTTAGCATTCTCAATATATAGACTTGTTTCGGTTTTGCGAAATAAATACCATGCATGGATTTCGTCCACCTCAAAACACACAAACACCTGACGTTGAAATAAACTTTTGTAGAATTCCTATCGGCTCAATACATTAAGCAAAATCATTTGTTATTGTTACATTAATAAAAATTAAAAATAATATGCTAATTGCCTATAGAAGCTGCAATCCGTCAGTGGGCAAGCCAAGTTTTTTAGCTAAAAATTATCATTGACTCAGGTGGTGCTGTGAAAATAAAAATAGGTGAAAAATACGCCGGATATTATAAATATAAGAACGACTCAATTCGTTGAAACCCATAACAAAGGTTATTGAATATTGGAAGCGGTTACAATTGAAAATATATAGATGTGAAAGCAATATATGTTTCCGAAAGCACTGTCTAGAAGAGACGTATTATTTTACAAAGGAAAGATGAAACACGACACATTCTAGAATCGCCATGTACCAACAATCTATATACATTATTCGCCTTTTCGAGGCAATGCTACGTCACACGATCAAGATGTAATGTTTACAAAATGATAACTACTTTCACGTCTATACCGAATTTAACGATCACCACCTGTCCAACTTTGCGCTGTTCGATTTAATCGATGAAAAAAATGTCGCCATTGGCTCGGTTCGTTTTGAATAGAATGCAAGAGCAACTGGCTATGATCGAGTGACATCGTCCTAAAGGTTGTTTGTAATTAACTCACCATGGCTACAAAGGGACTTGAGGTCTCAAATCACCGCGGACCTCTCCTTGCTAAAGCCATGACACGGTCTTCGACACGGGCGAGGATTAAAATGCACGAGACGAAAAAATACTCAAGATGAAATGTATGAGCCTAACATAAATCAACCTGGTTCTTCCCTCTGCCAAGTAATCTTAATTTACCGTCAATTTACTGTTAATCGAGTTTTCATCACTTTTTTCATAAGCTCACTAATGCACAAACATCGACAATACATATATGTCGATCGATGGCCAATTCAGCATATAGTCACAGATTTTCCTCACAGCTGGAGAATTTACCGTCTATGTCTTTCTCGTCGATTTTCACCCGATCAAACTTTTATGGTAAGAAAGCAACCGCCCACGCTGCAGTAGAAAGTGGATTTGGAAATCTTGTTGTTCAAACTAAGGCAAAAAGAACAATCTTGAGTGCTAATAAAAACAGTCGTTGTAATCTACGTCTTCAACTGGGCTGCCTTTATATATTAGAACGTTTTGCAGTATATAACCAAGACTTAAATGCAATGTTCTTATGAATTTTTGGCTCCTTGCCAATATAGTTATTCGTTCGGCGTGTTAATAGAAACGCAAAAAATCAGTCGGTTATTTTCAATCAGCGTTTACTACCGTGACCATGACACTACTAAATGTCAAATGGCTTCACTATGCCATCTTCCTCTGTTCACACGAAATTGATTTGGGTGAAAACGCAACATCTTCATTTGACAGGAGTCAGCTGGTCGCGATTTCGAAACCACCCAGCGCTTCTCTCGTTCTAACTCTCTTTTAGATGTTGTTATTATTGTAGTTAGGCTTTTGAGCAAGAGACCAGATATCATATAGATAAACCGAGTTGTCTTGGCGGCGTGCCATGCGGAGAAGGGCTCATTTGAGAAAGGGTAGCCACCCACGGACGAAGCCCGCCAAATTCAAATGATTCGGATCGGCTCTCTCTTTGGAGAATCAGTTCGCAAAAATCTAACGATGAAAAAAAGAGCGTTCAATATCGGCTTAGTTAATCTACCGTCCCCTCGCGAGCATAATCAATAGCTTGCAAGGGAACGGCTTTATGACGTGGTTTATTGTAAACTGCAATTTGTAGCGCAGTGCGTAGCCATTAGCAGCGTTCATGTCAAATGGAAAGCATGGGAAACTTGCTATAAGTCGAAAAAATACAGAACAGGTATTAGATATCACAAAACCTAACGTCTATAGCCTTTTTTTGTTGTCAACATTTTCGGATGCAAGCGTCTGCTAAGGAACTGATGTCAGCGACCTCCGACGCACTTTCGCGCCATGCTTTGGATCGACGTGGCAAAGTTGAACGCTAATGAGACAAAAGTCGCTAAGCCAGAGCAGATAAACATGTTACCACATGCACATAACAACAAACACTAACAAGCAGAATCATGATCGACTGATTAATTTTGATTGATAAGCAAGTGATACCGGGCAGTAACCACCTGTCAACGACGATAAAATTTTTACAGTTCAGGGGTATTAGAGAATAATCCTTTTCTTATGACAATGCGATAGGAAATCTACGTAAAGCGCAAAATTGCACATGTTACGGTCAAAAAAGTTTTTCGTAATTGTTTTTTGTGAAATTAATTTTTTTGAAAAAGGTGAGTATGTGCGTATTTTTTGGCCGTCTTTTCTATGTATCGTAAATATGGCCCAACAAAAACTGAGAACACTTACGGTATATCGCGTTTGCAATTTCTCACGTTTTATTCTATAAGAATGAAAACTGAGCGGGATTTTTTGAGAATAAGAAGCATACAATAAAGAGGTTGCAGTTTTGTTGAACGTTCCTCATTAGTTTTGATGCGTACCCCCTTTTTTCTGAAGTTGTTGGTAATTCTGGAGAGGCAAATTAGTCTAATGAGCCTTGTAATGTGCAAAAAAAAGGTCATACAAAGCAGGTACATTTGATAAGTAATAAGACATTTCAGCTGCCTCTCCATATCAAAGGCGTAAAAAGGAGCTGCTTTTTGCATTTACTGATTTTTTTGTAAGGTCCTAGCACTGTTTCTGCAGGAGACGTCGCGTGACGTACGTTGATAGGCGACATTATAGAATCACCAATATACAGCGAAGTTGTTAGGTGTGAGTTCGTCTTTTTGTGAAGTTCTGAGCTTTTTTTTTATATTCAGTTTAATAGTACAGTGGCTTGAGATCAGTTTCGGATGTGTACGTCAATGCCTAGAGCCGTCAATTTGGCAGCGTTGTTGACTGCTTTAATGTATCGTCCGCCCAACAGTGCAAAGTTTCGGCTATTCATGCGCAATCGTCATGATAAGTTTAAAATGGCCGTAGGTGGCCTTTGCAAATGGGTATCAGCCGTTTAAAATTGATTTGGAAGAGACATTTACTTTATTTGCTTTATTGAACGTTGCACTTAATCTTAGAGACGCTGCATGGCCCTGAGGCCTCAGTAAGTTTCTTAATTAATAAATACACGTTAAGGTTGACTTACTTACAGGCTGTGCATTGCTAATAGCGCATCACGGCATATCTTATCTAAAATGGTAAAGCTCATAACACTCCTTCAAGTAGAATCATATCATTTTAAAAGATTATCATAGAAGTCTAGGCAGACTTCGATAATAGATTGCTTCAGCAGGGGACAAAAAATAAATACACGTATTGTGACATATTCGTCACCTATATTCTATCACGTTATGAACCTAAGTTCAGGTACGGTGTCTCTATCTTACTCGGGAATCAAGTGGGAACTTACGACTAGTGATTAACAAGTGGAAAGCCCTCGCTACATACATCAATAAGCGGACAATATGAGATTTTTCAACTTTTTTTTACCGTCATGTAACTATCGAATACGTTTTTCTGACAATATAGTGCTGCAGTTCGTGCTTATCGATATACCGCTAGTGCCGGATGAACTAAAAAAGGCACTAGGTTATACGAGCTTGACACTATTGAGAACCAAATGCGGTTAAACGGAAGTAGATAAAAAAAAAAAAAGTTAACTACCTTGGGGATGAATGCAAGTCTTACACGTGTTTCTACTACAATCAACCTTTGATTTTTCTTTTTATTTTCTAACCACACGCAACTTCCAGAGTCGGCTTTCATTGCTAAGTTGGTTCCTGTCCTACAAGTTAAATTAACTCTTCATTTATGCGGCTTATATAATAAATGAGAGAAGCGGGTGCCCTTTAAAGACAATTCTACAGTTGGGTTCAGATCATTATATTGTTCTGCTGCATGACGTTTTTAACAGTAGCTTTACCATGCACTGTCTGATGTCATGGATTTACTATTATATAGCTTTTATTTATTGAGAATTGACAAGAACTCTTAGGTAGATGATGACTATTAGTAAGTGCTTCTTTTCCTTTCATTCTATAGTTATAGCCACGGCCATGGTCTATGGCAAAAGTAGTTGTTAATATCTTCCCTAACTGGAAGATAGCCGCCGAGGAAGCGGAGCATCTGGATTTGTATGGCTATGACGTGGATACAGGAAATTCGATTCAATATAATACCGACGGCATTTTCGATATCACCCTGCAGAGGCACGAGCATTGAAGTTATAGCAGTATCTCCGTTGGGAAATCCTGTATGTATTGTAATTTACCTAAGTAGCGTTATTGTTTATAGCGTGCGTGATATGCATGTGTCAATAGTACGCAAATATATTGTCTCTCTTGATGAAGGCGCTTCTTGTTTGTTACTTAATAAATAGTCGACTAGACTCCAAACAGTAGTAATAAAAAAGTTACTTTAAAGTAAGTTAGAAAGTGTTTTATCTTTAAAATTTCAGGTATAGGCGGGCTCTAGGAATGGAGTCATGCTCACGTTGCAAACTGAAGACAAAAGATCCTGGTTTTTGAACGGTTTGAAAAATTTCTCAATGTCGAATTATACTAATCCCATTGAATTTTCAGAGGGCTAAAGTTTCAAAAGTTTTCTAGATCACCATCAAGATGCATACTTGTGTGTAGTAAGGCATTTTTCATCAGTTGCAAATACAATACGAGTTTGAAAGAGTCGTAAAAGCAAGCCATAATTAAATATTTCTCATGCGATGCCTCCCCATATGCCCAAAAATAACTGCCGGTATACCTAGGGTACGTTGAAAGGACACATTTTACGTGAACAAACAATTTACACTGTAGAAGACATGAGGGAGATATTCGCCTTCTTATAGGGAACTCCTTATCAAATATTTTCAGGGTGTGCATTGTCTTTAATTCGACAATGCCCCACACTAAATGGCTAGGAAACCGGGGACGATTATTAGCTGTTCACTTTACCATTTTCTTTAGTACATCTCAATTTTGCCCATGTAGCTGTTTAGGCTTTTCAGCTGCGACGATTTTGAAACCTTAGATTATTTTCATATTGGCTAGATTCATTGAATGTTCGTTTTGTTCTGGACAGATTTTACGTGTCGAAGTTACGTATCAAAAACGGGGCCAATTCTTATAGAGCTTTAAAAGGAGCCGCTTTAAACGGTGTTCAGATCGGAACTACATCCATTAGCGAGAATGAGGTGACACCTGTTCTCATACGTCTTCCAGGCTGCAGTACCAGAGTTCAGACACCAGAGGGTGTTTTAGAGAAAGGTAATATCAATAATTTTAGTACGTTTAGAGCTAATCGCAGTTTAGGAACCGTCCTGGATAGGGTGCTACCTTGAGACAAATTACTGTATGGCCCTATTTAATGTAAGTCATGAAGTTTTATATAGTATGTACTATTTTATTTGGGTATCGGGAGAGTATCTACACACGTTGAATAGCCATTATTCGATAGTAAGGCTCAAGGCGAACTTATCTAGTACTCTCATTCCTGAACTAATTTCCTCGAGTACTTACGCTTAGGTATTTTTCCGTAGTTCCATTCACTCAGGGTTTACTATTAAGTAGACTGTTGCAAGTGATCCCGGCGTACTTTGGAATAGAATAACATTTGAACTATAGACGATTTCGGCTGGCTTCACTGAAATCACTCTTAGAGAAATGGGTTTAGAAGGAAAAAAAGTCGTTCTAGCCTATAAAATAAATGTTCAGTGGTTAAATTTTTGTTCGCTCGAAAACCACAGTAGTATGGAAATTCATCGAAGATTGATGAAGGTATTCAGGAGGGAGACGTAAAGCGAAAACACAATGCGTTACTGGTGTAAACCTTTTAAGAATATAAACTTGGGTATTGAAAACCAAGAAGAAGAGGAGGTTGACCAGATCCCAGAACTCAAAGGATGAAAATATATTTCCGTAATCACGAAGGCGTTTCACGAATGCAGAACTCGGTGTCTAAAGGCTGTCTGATTGAAATTCTCACCTGTAATACGTTACGGAAGACATAACTAAATAAAAATAGGTCCTCCATCAATTGACTTTAGGCCAGCTGAAAATGCGTGTGGTGTGCTCCATATTTGTGAAGTTTGATTAATAAAACGGTCGCCATAGACTAGGTATGGTTCAGCCTCTACTGCCAGTAAGAGAGAGATCAGGTGGATGAATGGCATTGTTCTGAAGTCGGTGGCAGTGTCGAGCCGATTCGGACGTGAAGCCTTGATAGTACTGGTGACGGGCACTAGGGGCATCTGTTATATTTTAATATCGTCGAATATGGGACAACGAATGCAGTCCACTATGTTGAGTTTTCCTCACAAATCGTTGGCATGACAATCGAAGGTGCTTGATGTCAGCTTTGCCAGACCTCTCGTTTAGTTCGCGAATGCGGGGCTTACTATACCCTAACGTATTCCACTACTGCTTTTTTCAAGAAGCCATAGATGAGCTACACATGGAATCGCATATTATGGGTGAAGGACTATCGAAAAGTTGCCAGAGCACTATGGCGAATTTACTAAACGATCATCATTTTAGGCAAGCTAGCTCAAAAGTTGTTTAACTTCAAAGTTCGCCGTACTCACCTGTAACAGTCTAGTAGAAATAATTCCTAGTAAGGTCACATTGTGCTCTACTTATTTAGTATTTCACATACATTCGTTTTTTGTTTAACCTGATCAGTCTCTTGGTATAAAAATTTATCTAATATACGACAGTTAAAAACTTCCGCGTAAAAATAATTTATTTCGCAAGAAGTTGGAATACATATACAGTTTTGTAATTAATCGTGTACATACACGATTTGAATATGCATATGGTTATTTGGCGCTCTCATCTATTTGTCAGATGTTCCATATAGATTCAAATGGTTACAGTGTGTAATATTTTGAATAAACAGATCTATAAGTGAGGATGTAGTGGCGATTGCGTATGCTAGAATACGTTAGATTACGTAGTTATTCTGTATACACTCTATGCGGTTTTGCCACATCGCTCTAAAAAGAAATGAACACGACGTAATCGACATGTGATCTTTATCGCAACACATAGTCCATCATAATGCTTCACTGAAAGAGTTTCCACCATGACCTCCATCATCGTCGTCGAATTAACGTTTTCGGAACCAGAACGACAGCGGGGCCCTTTGTCATTCGTGAGCGCATGCAGGACCAGCTATAAATGGACCTAATTGTAGGCTGTACCACACTGACGGCTCCTTACAGTTTCGCTACGTTCCGTAACAACCGTTCTTTAGTGTTTATTCCATAGTGTATTGCTGAACACCTTTACATATTTTTATATGTAAATTAATCATATGGTTGAAACTATTACGGTCCTTTGCTTTCTGCTGTTATTTTTGTTCCAGCAACGGCGAAAATAAAATTTGTCGTTCGGGCATAGTTTGTTTGTTTTTCTATATTTTCTGAATAGCTTTACATCGTTACATGGAAGTATCTTTTGTGACGTACAGCAGAATCGACTTATTACTAAAAGAGCCTGTTATAGAAGCTTTCTATATAAAAAAAAATCTGTCTGTTTTCATTAGTCGACTTTTTTTACCCAGATCTTCAAGCAACAGCTGATCCACTGTGTTCTGCGTTCGCTTAATAGCATCTTGCCTAACTGATGACACGGCATCGCTTTCGCCTCTGATGTTTGCGGCACCCGTTAAGGATTCAATCTCATCAGTAACGTACAACGGGGAAATCAGTCATCAGCACGAAGTTGTTACCCTAGTGTGCACGCCACGTGCACCGTGTAAAGCATGAGAATTTTTTGCCAGACTCAGCGCAAATAAAATGCACTGGATGAGAATTTATACTTTATTTTTCTATATTTTCTGACTTACTAACTATATATTGCGGTACCGTTTAATTAAGCAGCCACATTGAAAATCTGCGAATTACGAGCTTCTGTAAGTGTACTGGCGTATGATAATCTGTATTCGAATATAAACCGGATGCAGTTGTTATGTCAGGGCCGCCGATTTAAAAAAGGCTCTTTGAATTACCGCCATTTTCGCAAGTGCAACTTCTTGTTGCAGCAAACATTACGAGCATATATATATTATCCATATCGCACATCGAACGTCATTAATTTTGACGTCGACGGATGCCCCACAGGACATCTCCGCATTTAAGAACAGGTCGATGATGCCCGTACCTCTGCGTGCCGCAGCAGCGGCCACACATAAATGATGATTTGTTTTTCGGAAACTATAACATTTCGAAATCTGCGAGAAATCCAACGACCGTTAGTGTAATAGAACTGCTATGGAAGGCTGTTTGAAGTTGTTGAAGGTGACTTGGTCTGCGTCTGTAGGCATATTCTTTTCTCTGATGAAGATAACTTCGTTCAATTGAGGATATATAACGGGGATCTAGTAGGACTTTAAATTTCCAGCACCGACCTTAACTGTGTCACCTGCTACAGGACCTTTAGCAGCGGGTAGCATCAATGGTAGCCGTCTGTAATAAGGTAATTATATTTATCTCTCGTAAATGCTGTGTTTCGTGTAACGTTTTTCTTCTATCTACAAACACAATTCGTAGACGTGTTCGTCATGGCGTTACCCAAGGAAAAAAACTCAACAGTTCTGACAATTGTGCTCAATGTTGCTATCGGTACCATTGCCCTCGGGTGGTACCTCGGGTCGAGAGCTGCCACGTCCTCCATATCGAAGGTGATATCTCCTACATTATCTAAGACGAACTTCTTACAGCGGACGATTTTTCTCCACCGATTTTGCAGCGGCCTCAAAGTGAGTCTGACGGAAATGACGAAGAGCCGTTACTTGAGCCCGGTAACTTGTACTTGCTTTATTTTACGACTTCGACGATTAGACGAAATTGAAAGTTCGAAGGCTGGCCGTTCCGTTTGCTTCTGTATGTACTTGTAACGCCCTCCACTACGTTATACATAATAGGAGAAGATCACATATAATAATTACCATAGAATGTTGTCTCTCGGTTTAATTGTGAAGTCCAAAAAAAATTTCTGCTTTTATTTACCAAAGTTTATGCCAAACCTGGTTATTGATACATGTGCAATATATATATATAAACATGCATTTGCTAACAGTGTTGTCTCTTCGTTTGTCTTTCGTTAACGTGCGCAAATGTAGCGTTCAATGGCTGTCAAATGACGGCCAGGAGACCCAGCTTTCGTATGTTGGTTGTGGCACATTGATCCACTCGAATGCCGACCAACTACGGATGACCACGCTACCAAAAAGCTCCAGGCGATTCGTGTCAGGTTCGATATACCCATGAACAAGACGGCGTATTTGGCCCCGACAAGCGCCCTCGAACGCGGACCGGGCAAGAAGTAGATAACGACTGTGCCAATCGTCAATAGAGCAACTGTCGTTAATGAAATGGGTGATCTTCGACAAAATGCTTTGGAAGTACACGTGTATATCATACACAACAAGAATGCGCCTGATATTATTTTTCAAGTAGAAAGCCAGGGACTTTCGTTTATAGCCGTGGACAGTATCGCAAGATAGCTCTTCCGTTGGATAATTCAAACGTGTGATGGCGTCCTAAATTTTGCTGTGACTGAATGATGTTCAGGGTTGTTGCGAAGGGCCACTTTGACTGTATGCGGAAGAAACGTGTCATCCATCTTTTTCTTGGTCGGTTCCATCAATGAATTGATCTGGTTGCTTGTCTTGTTAAAAAAACGAGTTGTTAAAGATCTTTTTGTTTGTCTCTCCTTTTCTAACGAAGTATACAATCATGTCTTTTGAGGTCCACAATTTTCGGATCCTTCCAGCACAACACGAACTGTGTCTGTTTATGCCCAGTTTCGAACCTGGACCAGGTGTCTCTGAGTGCAACAAGCAAATACGCTACCAGGCACCGTTACAGGACCGATGTCGAAATAGCTAGAACGTATTTACAACGATGAAGACCCGTATTATATACGTAGCTGCAGCTAAGTTATTTCCTAAACTTCTTTTAACTCTTAGTAACAGCTCACGACGTAACTACAAGTGGTCAACATGGCCTCATGGCGGCCGCTACCCACATCTTCGAAATTGGTCGCCATCACGTCGCAGGCGGAACTGCCTGTTTGGGAGGAAGGTCGGTTCTCTTCAGGGGCTCAAACCGTTACAAAATAAAGCGGACTGCAAGCGTAGGAAGTCCTTGGACTATTTGTCAAATAAGCGACTTCAATGAACTGTATTTTAGTTAGCATTTTCATCTTATGATCTCATGTAGGTAAAAATTGTTGTATGTGCTTAGATAAATGTTTCCATTTTTGCGTCCTGTATTCTTGTTAGGAGCTGCTTTAGCCAGCTGACTACTTCCAGCATAAGGTGAATCGTGTGTTTAAGCCAGCATATGACCTTACATGTCCTTATGTCTAATTTGTTACAACTGCACCATTATGGAGAGCTATCAGTATGTGTTTATTTTAGTCCGTCGTTGATATTTGCACTAAGTTAATATGCTCATTTGGTGTTTCGTTGTAGACAAATAATGGACTCTTTTGTTTAATCTGTAGGGACGGGACGGCGAGAATGCAAGCATCTTGTCCAGGTTGGATGTGGAAATTATTGGAAAAATAATGTACACCGGTGAGAACGAAATCAGCTCTGCGTTACGTAACCTGTTAGTCACTGAAAGGGCCACTAATACAGGTAATCGCCATTGTCTATTACAGGAAATCTCGTATTTCTTATGCTGCCGGAGAGCCAGTGCAATTTATAAAGGTGATAGTGAATCCTGTGAAAAAACATAGGCCGTTTGCTATATAGATCACGTTATTAATCTGGGATAACACATGCTGGCTCATGATTGAAAATGGAATTATTTGAACGGCGTAAAAATACAAATGCATGATATGTAGGTGTTCTTGAATTGCTTTTTTGTTCGCGCTCGTTTCGTCTGAATCGGATAACTGTTCGCTATTTTTTTTATCACGAATGCTCTGTTGTGGAAGGTAACCGTCACTCGACTCGTTTCCGACACCCCAAAACTTGCGTAAACGGTCATCCAGATTCGGATCTTTCACCGGGGTTATTTAGCACAACTAATGAATATAACACAACTCAGACAGCATAGATATTCGAACAAACGGTCAGTGCCCAATCTTTCTTAGCAAAGCAGGAATACATAATGGATTCTACATATGCAAAAAACGGAAAAACATGCTCAGGAGATAGAACAGAATGGTGCCTATCTAGGACGGAACAAGTCCTTAGAGAATGTTTATATTGATAAGATGTAGGTTGAAGGCGCGTGCCAGGAAGGGACACCTTGCAAGGTCACTAATGTTACGCGAACTTGTGCTGAACAAATTTTTGTTAAAGGCAAATTCGAGCCTGGCGAAACTGTTTATACAGAAGAACAGACATGTGCGGAGGAATTCTATGCCGTAGAAGCACCTTCCGAGTTAATGTACGCAAAAGAGGCACTTGCGGAAATTGTTTAGGACAAAGAACCAGTTCTGGAAGTAGTTGATAAAGAAGGGACTTCTGTCGAAGCTGTTTATGATGAAAAATCGCCTGCAAAAGCCACATATGCCGAAGAAACCTATGGGAGTACGACATGCGCAGAGTGAGGATACAGCGCAGATGAGGGCTGCACCGATCACCAGCACGTTTCTACACAGGGATACAATATAGTGGAAGAGACGGTGTGAACACACGAAGAACAAGAATACGTCGAGGCAAACTACGCGTAGTGGGAATACGTTGCGGCGGAGATGTATGTCGCCAAGCAAGAACACTCCACAAAAAAATTGAATGGTTCCAACAACAACAACCAATGACGACAATAACAGTACCATGAGACGAAAACGT
This sequence comes from Varroa destructor, assembly GCF_002443255.2. Classification (NCBI taxonomy): domain Eukaryota; kingdom Metazoa; phylum Arthropoda; class Arachnida; order Mesostigmata; family Varroidae; genus Varroa; species Varroa destructor. The sequence goes on along the minus strand of NW_019211455.1, from coordinate 55,537,125 downwards.
GCGCTGTAATGATAGATAAAACAGTTACTTTGCTAAATATTGTAGCTCAAGAGATGTCGTGCACCTACAGACAGACGGAAACTCGATCAGTGGTAACCCAAAATTTTAGGACCTCATCGTGCCAGGTCCGCCTGAGCGGATGCATAGATGAGATAATAGTGTATACGGCCCGTACGACTCGTTAACTAATATTTTAACCATCTATTGTGTACTTGATTTTCTTTCTCTAAAATGGTATGATATATCCACTAGAAACTTACATCTCGAAATGCAATACTGGTTAGCTTTCGTAAACGCCCTCAGTGAGGCGTACTAAAAACGAATTTGCAAAAAAAAACTTTTTCTATATAGACGGCAAAATATTTTAATAGTTTGCCTCTCACAACGTAATCTTTTTTTCTCTATAGTTTAAAACAGCTTCCCTTTTTTAGACCTCTACAAACATATAATAGGTAAACCTAAAAAACTTCATTATATTTTTAGAGGCGTTATAGTAGGACCGAGTAATCAGCGTGCGCAGCTTTGCTAAAGTCATTATTCTGCCATGCATGTATGCATGCATGCATGGAGATAGTTTAAACCAACTCGAAAAGCAGCTCGCTGACCTATCTGAGAGCCTTCCGGTCCTAACCGCGACAACTGAGATAGTAAACCAGTATGTCGTTGCTTTAAAACGAGGACATCACGCCAAGCTCGTACAGCGACTTGCTGACGAATGGCTTCCGCATGGAGGATCGCACAGTTGTCGGATTAGCTTCGGTCCATCGTATTGCCATCATTGGTAATTAAGTTTTTCAAACATTCTGTTATTGCATGATAGCTACCTCTTCCCTATATGTACTAGGTTAGAGAAGTAGTTCCTGCTGCCTTTTGTCTCAGTATCTAAAGGCAAAAATCAGCAGAATTTTCTGGACCCGGTTAGTAATTTTAACTAATAGGAGGCGAAAACGGTAGTCCTATTGTAACTCTTTTTCTGCTACTAGAAGCACTATGTTTCTCCTAAAAGAATTACAGAATTCGGTAGCGACAGACGAGCTGACAACTATACGATAGCTTCGAACCATTGAGGGTTTCGATTGAATGACGGGCCTATCACAAAAGAAGTGTCGATGGCGTTCTTTGGTTTAAAAAACGGATAAAAAAAGAAAAGCATTTCAGTTTCAATTCACCGAATCACCGTAGTACTCCTTGATTTTATTGATCGATTTGGCTTAAGTTAAACCAAGTATTCCTTGATTCTTAACTTGATCGCGCTTGCCAGTTCCCCGGAGTGCTAGTAGCTACAAAACCCATTTACATCCGGTCTGATCCACTTGACTGACATATGGGAAAACTATCGTTCAACCCGTGTCGTAATTAGTTCTTATCGATTCCTTTGCAGATATCGCCAAGCAATTAGCGGTTTTTTGAAGAGTGAAGTTTAGCGACTGAAAAAGAATAGTGTTATTGCTGTATATCTAAAGGAACTTAGCGACATTAAACTTCTCACACAATTTACGATAAAAAAGAAACATAAAATAAAAAAAAAAGTCTACTTTTGTTTGAATGTTGAACTCCAATAGTAGTGGACATTAATCAATTCAATTTAGAAGTTAATTGCAGTACACATTTGATTTCTGGGTATCATTATGTAAGTCGTTTCGTGTAGATATTTACTCTTATGTACTTAAGAATGATGAACTGCAGAACCATCGAATATACCATCAAAAATCAACTATGCAGGCCTTTTTCTGAAAAACAAATTTCTGTAATTGATGATAAAAAAAAAAAAACGGCTTCTCTGATACGCGGTATCCATTTTCTCGCGGCCATGAGTCGGGAACATTGTACGTTGATTTTTATGATGTATTAGTTGCAGTACGTTGCTATGGCGTCATGAACATGTAGCCATAAACAGTTTTAACTTCAATGTTGGCAAATGGTTATTGTTAGCATATCGAAATGGTGCCGCCTGAATATTAAACGTAAAATACTAATTTCAAATACACTGATCATTTACGTAAAGAACACTTCGGCAAAATTTTAATTCTGTTTGTTAACTTAACCTAATGCGTGTTATAATCTCATAATCCGACAACTTTAACTTAACTCAAAAATAATAAAATTCAAGATTTCAGTCGATATGTAAATGACTCGTTGATGTTTCACTGATGAAATTTTCTCAGAGGACTGAACAGTCGATGAGGCGTATCCATATCGTTTCCCATCTTCATCTTGAAAATCATGTACTAATACTTCTTCTGCATCCTAGAGATGTTTTTTCTTGTTAAAAGGTAGAACTAGTTTCAAGTACTACCGCAGTTCATACGCGCAAAAGTTTTGCGCATCTAAGGCTCATAACCGATAGTTGTACGCAATGAGACCCTAGCACAAAACAATTGCGGCCAGCTGGTTTTTGGCTAATGAGTAAAAATACGATTTTGTGTCCGTAACAAAAATTCTAGGTACCGCTTCGGCTACTATCCGTTATTTTGATTTGACACTTGGTAGGACCTGAACTTAGCGTAAGAATCAAATTTAGACAAACTTAGCTCGAGATGTAGCAATGCAAATCGATTGCATCGTTAAGACGGTTAGTCAGAAAAAACTTTGCTAAAATGATACGTAAACGTATAAACATCAGCGCTCTTGTTTACGAAATCACGTTCACCGCTTCAGGGCAGCGTGATTTACGTGCAGATGCACGTGATTTGCGGCAGCTAAATCAACACCCGAGAAACGTATGCGGCCGGTCTCGCAGTTAAGAAGACTTACGAATGTGATAATAATTTTGTGACGAGCTTTTGTAATAACAAATATCAATTTACTGTTTGATCTTTTGTTATTGTCATGGTCGATTATCAATTGTTGGCAAAGTTCTCGCCGATAGAAAAACAAGACAACGGTTGTGGCTAGCGGTAGTACCGCTAAGTTATCGTAAAATGAATTATCGACAAGTCGTACGAGAGGCTTGGGCCGGGTTCTGTTTCGTTCAAACGAATATTAAATAAACTATATAAATAATTATTTAGCCAACCTAGAATATAAGGCTTGAATTCGGGTCGTACGCACACACGTGGGCCAGCTTCGATGCAAATAGGCTATATGCAACGCCATTGCAAAATCCTTTATTTACAACTTGAACATTTCTATCGGATGTACACTCAGAAAATCCATTAGTACCATGTGCTCTTTGATTTGCAACCATGTGCTCAGACCTCACCGGGATCGTTTCTCGGCGATCTGCGTAAATCAGAACTTAGGCGCTCGCAGCATTGAACGGCTGTGTTACCTTTACGAGCAATCTCCGTGGCTTTGTAGAAAATTCTATATTATGCTTTATGCAATTAATGACAGCTATTTGAGAAACACTTAATTGTACCCCCCGTGATTTGATGTAAACATTCGCTTCATAGACAGTTCAACTGGGGTCTTTATCCTCTATATAATACGTTTATTATAATTGTACTACTAAAAATTATTGACGATATGTGAAGATTCATCTCGTTCTTCACCTTCTCTCTTCACTTTATTTCTGCAGTTCGTTGAAATTTTCCTTTCTTGGCTTGTGATTTCCTCCGTCCTGTCGAGCCTGCTCAGGATGTCGCCCTCTGACCTGAATAATCTCTCTGAGAATTTATCATCCTATTTTAGTGGTCTTAACGCTTCATTATCCCAACACGTGCTCAAATGCGATCCTTAACAAGTGACTTTTGGCCTCGACGAGTTTTGCACTTTCGGAAATGCGCGAGAAAAGCATTGTACAGAACAAACTACAAAAAACGAATATTTTTACGTGGCATACTTGGGGCCACGTTTCACAAAACACGCTAGACAACTATATTATAGTGTTTTGTACAAATCGGTGCTACTTTTACTGTCGTATCACGGATTCGCTGCCAAAAAGGCACTTCGAGATATGCGGAGAAGTTCTTGCTTTAAATAACCCTTGCAAATCAACATGGGCATTAACAGATGGAATTATTCTAGGGTTACAAGCATCCAGGTCTATTCTAGAGCCCGAATGTATTAAATGTAATCGCGTATTGGCCTGTTAGGATATTCGATGTGAGCAATGACAATGTAACTTAAAGAACTTTGAGCAAGCGAATTTTTTTTACAAAGATTATGAAAATTTCAGAAATATAGATGACTATAGAGTGCCCGGCTTGACCTTATCAAAAGTCTCAGTCTGCAACCAGAATACAGAGCATAAGTAGTTGATGCGTCTTCATTTTGTAAGGAGCTGGTAGTAAAGACCTTTTTCTAGATAAATAAAGTACTTTTAGCGCCGCGCTTCTATGATATGACAGTCTGTTCTAGCGCATTATTCAATCGAAATAATCAAGGGTGCCTAGAGCAGTTCTACCCTACTTACATTTTCAGAAATGGTCGTTTTACGCATCTCGAGAGCATTTACCGTTAATAACTTACAAAGTTACTAAATGTTGTGTAAATCCACTTACGAACATATAAAATTCGTTTCATTTTAATCACTTCTGTTCATTGGTACAAAAGATGGTTAGCTGTTCCGCTTTGCCTACGGGAAGCCCTCGAATTACAAGATGTACGGGCGATGCTTCTTCAAAGATACTTTGCCAGCATTTCAGTTCGAACTCGGCCTGATAGAGTAACGTGGCGACTACCCAGCCTTTAAGGGGCAACGCTTATCAGTGTCACATGTTCTCATTCTAATACTTCAAAGTAACGCTCACATCTACACTACAGTGTGTCTGCCTGAAGTCTTCTAGCAAACTACGGCATCTTACCAAACTAGATTTGCCAGTGAAGTTCGGATGGAATTGCACTGCGGCCCCGTAGCAGCGCAGTGCGTAATCTGTTTGTGTGCTAAACCCGGCCCAGGTTTGAATCCGGGCGTATCTATACGGTTCGTCCTGCGTTGGTAGGAACTAGTCGTTTGTAACCATACCTAATGACTTAAAACATAGATAATATTAAGGGGTTGCAGTTTGCAAGAGCAACACTTGAACAGTATGAGAAAGAATATTCCTTTGTACTAATGATTAAGCCTCAGGTAGGTTCTCACTGCGAACATTCTAGACTTTCGGGCTTATCGGGCCGCTACGGGAGCACCTGTGAAGCCAGAACGAACTTGGGCCATTTTCCTTCTCTGAAAAGAAACACAACAAACAATCCGTAGTGTTATCTGGATCAGTTTCAATGTTCGGCTGATAGCAAAAATAGAGAAACATTTCACGCACCGCCAAATGAACAGATACTCTATCTAGAACACTCGAATTTTTCGAAGAAGAGAAAGAAAGCTCGTCGTTATCGCTTTTTTACGCCGTTGCCACAGCTGTTTTCATCGTTTGGTAGAATGTCCCAGTCAATATCGATGTGATTGTTGCTTACTTTCTGACAATTTTCAGTCGAATAGAACAAACACACAGAGGTCATCCCCGAGGATGATGAAGGATTTGTTTTTGTTAGTAATAAAAACGATGTTTTTTGCCGAAACGCAGATATATGATGATTTATACGAGAAATATGATGATTTAATTGGCCCATTCCTTTCAAATCGGACTATTGTGGAAGCGTAGGCTTTGTCGCAGAGTCGCTATTGAGGCGTAATTTGCCATCGCGGAGTTATGTTATTCTCATCAAGTTGTTTGTTTGTTTGTTTGTTCGTTCGTTCGTTTGTTTCTGGGCTAGTTCCAATCGGGTTCGTGTAGTTCGCACAGTCCCTGAGGACAAACTGGTAAAATATATTATATAGATAACAATATATAAATTTGAGTAAGGCATTGACATGTTATCCTTTATTTCACGAATTCCTTTAAAAAGATCTAACTTTAATTTCAAATACATTTAAGCATAATACGATATCTCGAACTGATCGAGTTTCTAGGGGAATATTTTTGTCACCTTATTTAGGTGCTTCGTTCCATTGATGCTGCTCGTATTTGAAGTAACTGATAGTAAATGTTCGGCTATCACTGTCTCTAGCAATTATGTCGCGTCGTTTTCTAGCGGGGATTGTTCCAAGACTTGTCTTTTCTATATCACCTTGTATTTGTGCAGTTTTCGAAGCACTATGAAAAATAATCCGTGTTCCAAGCCCTCTGGTACGTCTGCTTTTTTTACTATTTAAATGAGAAAAATTTAATAGAATACGGAAAGCCAACGGAAACAGGCTTTACCTGAGACAGAGCATTCCGCGCGTCTTGTCTCGAACGCTCTGAATGTAACGACCGACAGCTGGTGGAAGTTAAATGTGATCAGCTATGATGTAATGCTGGAGATGACGATCTTCATGTCGATTCACGAAGGCTTGCTATACTCACAATTTTTATTTATATATATAGACATTTATCTTTATGTATTTGTGCACTGTACAGCAGCTACGATTACGTTAGCTTTAGCGCTATAAATTGTTCTAAATCTAGTTCTAGAAACAAAGACAACAATCCTACGAGACGACGAATAGTAAAAGTTGATTGAGGATTGAGAGACCGCTGGACATAAAAAGATCGCATCACTTAAATCCTTTTGACTAACCTGAGTTCAATAATAGACTATGCGTCCTGTATAAAGTTTAGTAGAAGGTGGACAAATAAAAACCTTTTCTTCCAACCTGTCTCGAGATTAATTAAGGGCAAACCGTTCGACACGGAATACCAAAATAACTGACGTCCTCAGTTTGTTGGAAGGCTATCAAGAAGTTGCCTTTGGTATGCTATGTCGGCCGCGGAAATTGAACCTTGGTCCTCGATGTCATGGCTCACAGTACGATGCTTATCGAACGTACGCTTACTCTTACAGCAGGATAAAGCTCTAATGTGAGCCACTACGACATTCAGCGCGATAGTAATATTCTCAATGTTATTTATACTGCCGCTCCTGATTTCCTTGCGCTTTTTCAGCGACACTCCAAGGTCCAATTTGAAACTACGTTCGATGTCTCGTAGACAAAATAGCATTGACTCTTTTTTATTAGTCATCGAAAAATCCTGTCCCGTCCGATTAGGTAGACATGGTCTATTGATTCGAAAGGGGCAACTACTGCATCGCAGAGGTGTAATCAGTAAAAAAAAAAAAAAAAAAAGTTGTAAGATAAAAAAAAAACTGCCCCATTTAGTGGATCGCCTTTCACATAGGTATTTCGCGTAAATATCTAGATACAGGTACTCCTATATCAAATAGTGTAAGCTTTAACAGGAATCTTTTTTGATAGGCAATTTCGGTCAAAATCATTTGAAAGATATAGAGAAAATGGTAGATTTGTCTGAGATGGCTAAAATCAACCTATTAATGATCTATGATACTATCTCCGCGCGCACTAGATTCGGGACAAATGATACACCATACCTTTGCTTACCGCATGCTTTCCCTTGCAGGATGGCAGATTTAATTCAGATATATTTAATGTAATATTTATATTAAGTATAGATTCTTTTCAATCAGTAGAATAAGAGCTGTTGAGAATTAGGCTAGAAAGCTAACGTTGTCTCGTAAATGAGCCATTTAAGCAGATCTAGGCATTTTGGATAATTCGAAATGCCGGGTTTTTTTTGCCGTACAACTTGAGTCGCAATTGAACTGCTAATCCTGCCCAGTTTGAAACATATAAATTACGGCATTGTAATTTGTGCCTCATACTCACTGTCTTACTCCCATTTCTTTGTTTCTCTGAGAGTTTGCCTGTTTTTTTCAACCTGTTTCTCTCGCGATTTTGTTGTCCCTAACTTTTCATCAGCAGGACAGAGGTCCTTGCAACAATCACATCAGTAGATTCATTAACGCCCTATTCGGGTTTGCTGACAATTATTTCCTTTTCTACTTTTATCGGTAGCTTTACACGAATAGAATTGATAGAAATATCAGTAACCAACAGAACATATGCAATTTCAATAATAAAAAAATTAACGACATTTTTTCTCACTTTCTACGCGAGTTTTTTCTGCAAGTGTGTCCGATCGTCTTGGCGAGATAACCATCTTTCCAACTTCAAGTCGGCAGATAAACACACTCACCTAAAAATGCGTAAGCATGAGTCACCCGTTTTGTCTTCTTCCTTTTCAGTTTATGGCCATTTTTATCTTCACAATACATTTTTGTATCTATGCTTTTTCTATTACAGATCACGTTCGATGATAGTCCGATCGAATGGTCAGTCGATCGCGGTTCCGTCGCTTCTTGCTACTGTTTCTATATCAATTTATAAATGCTCGCTAGTTTATCCATTCATTGAATAAAATAGTAATTTTCACCTGTTTACCTACATTTTCCCCTTACGCCACTGTTCAATGGCTAGTAGACAAGTTGCAACAATTAGGCTTTGCAGTACGCATGTCTCAGCCACATGTGAACTTGAACGCATCGGCTACTTCAACGTAAATCAGTAGCTAGAGCCCCTCGTTGCAACGGTAATAACTAATAAGCTGGCTACTAAAGTTACATTTTGTTTAAGTAACTTGGCTGATGTTTAGCGATTTGGCAGAACTACCGTGCGATCGGCTTTGCCTCTCCTACCTCACTAGTAACAGGAACGAAAACAGAAACGAGCAGAATCGTTACGAAATGGTAGACTTGCGTAACGTACGATTGTAGTCTGACCATCGTCACTTTGGCCCTAACGCTGACCGCCACTTTAACCCTTCACTCAAATAAGCGCGTTACCCCATCGATGGCCATCATCATCATCGAAGAGCACTTTCTGTGAAGTGATTTTTCTCGCGTCACATAGCCGTTTGGCTGTATGACTGACGGTGTGTTTAACCTAGTAATCATTTAACTGTTAAACGCACGGTAGAGAGAGGGTTGTCGTTTCTTGGCCTATTCGTCTGACCAAGACCACCTCGATTGACCGACCGACTGATGAGTAAATGCGGGAAGTGCAGAAATTACTTCGTCCATCTAGTCGATGGTTACTCTCCCCGAATCAGATACACCGCCCTAACCAGTTTTAAGATGATGGAAAAAAGCAAACCAAATTAGCGTCTGCCACCGTCAAATGGTTCAATCTTAACGATTTAGTACTGCGATCAGCGGAGTTCCGCATTTGTTCCGCTGCTTTGACATAGTACGCTATATAGTGTGCGCTTATAAATGACTTTCTGTAACCGCTTTAGCAGCTTTTGTAGGGGCTGCTGGAAGTAGCTCATATCTGTAAAAAAAAAAGAACTTGAAATATTAAGGCACAACTTAACCGAAGGCTTCCCTTTCGATATCCAGTGAGCCAACGTAACAGCTACCAGCTGTTTCAGCATTCGTTCGCCCAGTTATATAAGGCAGTTCATAGTAGATTTACATATTTATATCAAAATTACAAATTACATAATTGGAAAAATAGTATGCTAGAAAGAAACCTACTTTTCCTCCTAGTTCGGAGCGTGTCCTAAGAATATCTGGCAAGTTACTTTAACTAAAATTGTATTAATTCAACTAGACTCATTTTGTCCACATAACATAGTATCTTAATGCTATACATACGCTTGGTCCTGAAAGCTAATTATATTGTCAAGTTATATACGCAGAGTTTTTGACTATGTCTAGAAAATGTGAATGAATAGAAGATACAGGAAGCATATAACTTACTCTCTTTAAACATACATTTTTCTATACTGTAAGCCCATGTTTACTCCTCTGTAGGCATATGTTTGCCTCATCCTGTATCTCTTTTCTTTAAACTCGCCGAACATATCTCACGTATTGCTTATCAGTTATAGGCGGGTGAAACAGACCGGCGTTACTCGACTCGGCATCAAGTACGTCCTATTAAAAGCCAAAAAAACTCATCTCCCCTTCGTCCAGCGTCGTCCCAGAAGCGTCGGCAGTAGCGATCGTTGTTTAACAACATTAGCCACTGGAGTAGCATGGCTTCAGACCATACGAACAGGGCTCCTTCGGACTTGCCAAAAATGATATCTTACGTTGCGACGAGCGCTGCTATCACAACGGTCAACGGTAGCTGGTATAAACAGAAGACATATGTCGGCTGAAAGCTAAGGCTGTTCCCAATTTTTTTAATTTATTCTGTTTTTATTATTGTTGTTTTTGCCGTTGCTGCCGTCTCTCCGACTGTCAGCGTACGAATCTTCTTTGATCTTTCTCTTGAGGGCGGATATGCAAATGGTGAAATACTAAAACGATGGCAGTAGAATATACGCATATCCATATATATATATACATATATATATATATATACATATATATATATATATATATATATATATATATATATATATATAAGGACCGCCAAAAGGAGAGACTTGTTGCGGCCCATTGATACGGATTATAGTTTCAGGACAGTAGTAAGAAGGACAAATTAACGCAATAACGAGCAATATAGAAAAGGGCGTAAAGAAAACAGTTGTGTCCGACGAATCGCTCGATGCTTGATCGCTTCTAGTTGGACAGGAAAACTATTGACGCACACGCAGTTAAGTAAAGGCAACATCATGGTATCTTTCGCCTGATGCCTAAGCAAACGCTCTGCATAAAGGCTTTTTAGATCAGACGTTTTGAATTCTATATATACATGTCAATCCAAACAGCTTTATCTGTATTGGATGTCTGACCTAGAAACTTATGCTACCTACCTCTAGACGGGCTACGAGGTAACAAGAAGCTGCCATAGCGTTCTATTTGTTTCATTAAATTCTGCGCTCTTTATGTGGGAAAAAGTTTATTGCTAAAAATAGACCAGTTCGCTTTGGAAAAGATTGAAAATTTAATCAATATGTATGTATTCCACTAATTCTCTAAGATGTAGCTAATTAGCTTTCCTTACACTGGAAGAGTAAAAAACCTAAAATTCGCTTGTGGGCTTAATTGAATAAACTTCACCTTTGTAGCATTTGCAGTGGCACATTATATGGGAACCCTTTGTGTGAAAAATCCTAAACTTCCCATTTGTTGTTTCTTTAACTAACTTTGAAAATGGGAATAGATCTAACGAAAAGAGTTGACAGAATATGGACTTAAGGACATTTTGGAGAAATAAATACGACGGTATTGTGTTTGACTACCTTGTAACTTCAAATCTGCCTGTCTGAAAAGCAAAAAAGAAAACAGCTTATTTTGAGTAAACGTTTGCGCCCTGTAAATGACAATATTGTGGCTGCATAATTAAGTCACATCACCGATCCCAATCTAGCTTCATGATGTCCCGTTTTTTGACTTCTTCGCTAATGTAGCTAGTGATTTAGTCATTTTGATGAAATAGTGAAGTTATCGACCAAATCGAACTTCAATAGTGCGACACAAAAGATTCGTGGTCATGGAGGTTGTGAAAGGAATATTGAATCGCTAGTACGTAGCGAGTTACAGGTTAGACAAACACGATGGATAACGTCTTTCAGAGTACCATCTCTACCTCTATCAGTCGGTGTGACTTGTATTAAATTTTCAGTAAATGTTGTAAACCGCAATTCTACACAAACATTTCAGTAATCCCAGCAGTTAGCCATCAGACCCGATCGACCGTTACTTTCCCGCTCAATTTGTGGAACGAAAAATATGTAATATATAATAATGAAACATATAAAGCAGGCAAAACCTGCCTCGTACACCCGTCCGGAGCTTGTAAAAAATCAAAGATCTTTCTCAGGTAAACATTCAAAACAAAAAGCGTACGTTCTTAGAGAAGGCGCTGCCGTATTTTTCAGCCACAGTCTCTGAAACATTAACGAAGAAATTAAAGATCAAAAATAATTTTCGTGTTTCTGTTATCAATCGATGTTAAGTTTATGATTCGAATTTTACGGCGTGTATTCCTCTTTCGATGCCGATTGAGCTGACCACTTTAGATAGCGCAGAATGTTCACTAAACGAAGTAACAGTTATCTGTTACCGATAAAATCATCAGTATTAACAATGACTGTGCTTTAACACTGAAGAGCCTCTTTCCCATTCGATGGTTTATCAGGTTTACTGGATTAGCGGTTAGGCTAGGTACTTGATCGTAATCCCCTGTCACGGTTCAGTTCTATCATCGAGCTTCCGTTTTGAGTATAAAGGGCCATTATGCTTCGGCGTCCCATCAGAACGCACTACTGCTGTAACTAGCGTTAGATTAAAATACACTTATCCACCTGATCCAATCCACTTTTACATGTTCTAACGAAAAATAATGTACATATATAGTCTAGGATATGCGCACATATTGCGTGGCCGGATGCTTGGTTTCGTAGTAGAGGCGGGTCAGGTTCAGTGTAACCTACTCAAGAATGCTATAAATATCGGCAATTTCGAAGATGTCGAGTGGCAAAACACACGATTCGCATCATTCTTTCTGCTGTTTAATTATGTAATTTTTATGTATGTTTATGCAGTAATTATGTCTATTTTAATTTAGAAAAGATAATAGTAAAGGAGATTTATAGACAGACGATAATGAAATCTAGTATCTATCATTTTACCATTTCGGCCATATTGCAAATACCCTAGTTTTGCCACGGCACGGATATGTGACTCTTTCATATGTTTTCAGGCCAAATAATACGAGATATATATATGTTAATAACAGGACATAATTGTTCATCTGCATGGTCAAATCCGCGTCACGCAATCTTACCAGGAAAAAGAATAGCAAAGAAACAAATTAGGTCTTTGTTGCTACCTTAATGAATGCTGAAGAGAGCATAGTTAAGCTCAAGTTGAAAGGTCAGACATCAGATTTCGCAGAAAAATTATTAATCACTCTATGATTTCAGCGATTTTGGAGGTGCGACGAGAAAATCCGCAAGTAAACCTAAGTATTACCCTTGATACCTAATAGACATTTCTGCGTTGTTCAGCTTTGTGTCTTCACGCGGGCTAACGAATATGATTCTATCAGTAAATAACCTAACTTAACATAGTTCCATATCTTTTCTAAAGCACTGAACAGACAAGTTAAACTTATAATTTATAAACTCTCCTTGAAACCCTTGATTTTCATAGAAATCACTTTACACTCATGGGATTCTATTTCAGTTTTCAACAAATTCTGCATCTTGATATTCAAAGCTATACTTAAAAGAGGTGCTCTATAAATGCTCCTTACAGTCAAACACGACCGACATTATGACGCCCACATATATATACTATATCGGCTACAGTCGTAGATCAAACCCAGCTGCAATGTGTACCCATTAAGAGCGACAATAAAACAACGAGGTCGACCTTGTCTAAGGGGCTTAAATAAACGTTGACAACAACGTACAGTTGAAATTATATTCATACGGTAGAGATCTTACAACCAGAGCGAATTTTAACGATATAACTCTACCTGCAAATACAGACTCGTTTCTACTGCATTGCAGGACAAGCCAACCCCAATTACGTCGGTGTAAAATTATATTCTTAGAACATACAAATGACTAGTTTCGGTGTGACGGCAAGCGATGTATCAGACGGTTTTAAGACGCCGACGTCAAGTCCTTTCCACTATCACAAATAATAACACCTTGAATATTCCGACGCAATTCAATACCTCACTCAAGAATCGATCAGTAATCACATATTAGGCCATAAAAGTCTTCGAAGCAATAAGGGGAAGTCTCTGTCTATAATCAGCGATCATAGAGAGTCAGATGCCAATCAATTAATATTATGATGTCTACCTAGTGTGTTTATACAAGATTAGAATTTTTTAGGCTGTGTACTTTTTTTTCGCAATTTAGGACATTTAAACAAACTTTTCGGGAGAAATGGTAAGTAAAGAAATGGAAAAACGCGGTCTTGCTTTCTCAATCAGGCCTTCGAAATGGTTTACGTGCCTCCTCGATGCGGCCTCCGAAGTCACAGACTGCATTAAGCAAGCTCAAACGAAAAGTAGAGTCTAACCAAGCTTTGTCAGATTTACAATCTTGCTTTCATAGAAACTAAGAGAGAATGAAATAGAACTCATAAAGAGGGAAGAGAGACAAAACGCTCAAGACTTGACACTAAATTCTTTTGATATTATTAGATATTAGTAACGGGTTCGACACAAATGGGAAGTAGTTATAAAGCTCTAGAGCAAAACGGCTTTCCACCATACCTCAGGAAAATAGTACCTTTAGAGCTAGATTGATAGAAATTTTGGGCTGGAGGGGGGGGGGGGGGGAGTTGAGACGGAAGACTAAATTAGAAGCCTGACAAAAGTTAATTCGTAGAGCGACCTAGTTAAGCCTTGCCTGTGACGAGGTGGTGACGACCTTAAAGTTTAACCTACCACGATTATCTAGCATTAATTCTGATAACACACTTTGTAGAAGGGTTAGAAGGACAGGCGAGTGAGGCATTCGCCGGCGCCACCATGAACCGGATGGAAAATTACATTTTCCAAGTGGGGCCGAAGAAAAGCAAAGCAGTTTGTAAAAGCTGACAATTGCAGAAATTGCTCGAGAAGCATACGAAAATTGCATAAAAATCAGTAGGCAAACTATTCAAAGATTGTTCTGAATACAGATGTGACAGGAAGGGAACATGTCCAACACGTTGCAGGAAAAACATTTCCTAGTGCACTTAACCTAGCGGAAGTTAGGTTTCAAATGAGAGGCCTCTAAGGGCGCGTAAGACGCCTTCTAACGTCGGTAGAGCTATGCTGGCCTGCTACAGGCGAATATCGCGTTTGACAAATTGCGGCGCAAAAAAATCTAGCAATTAAAGTGATCAGAACATATAGGACTGTGTCCACCAAGATGGTTTTCGTGCTCGCTAAAATGTTACCCTGGGATCTTTTGGTGGAAGAAAGATATATGTGTCTGTCGATGGCACTAACAGCTAGTGTGCGTAAACGTTAAAAACAATGGTCACAACCGGCATCGATAAATAGACCGCGAAACTAGGCGCAGTTTTCCATGCCGCACCTGCGAGTCTGGCATGACAACACCAATGGGACCTAATCTACCATACCAAGTAGTTATTGACTGAATACGATCAATACCAGACCCACATGGTACATCACATATACGTATTATGCACATCAGATGAGACAGATAGAGCATACCTCTTAGTATCTAAATGTGAAGTTCTCTGAGAAGAGAGCAGAGACGTATTGCGAGGTATATCTTGAATCGCGCTTAAGGACGTTGTTGATCACACGCTTGGGTTTACAGAGCAGGAGGGTAAGCACGTAAAATTAGAAAAGGTAAGAATAAAAAGGCGGAAAGTGCAGAGGGCAGGAAAAGAATAAAGAATAAGAACTTTTCAACTCTTCCCTAACTTTGAGGAATATGACGTAGTGACTCAAAGCAATTTTAGGTTTCAAAAAGAGTAGCAGCTGAATATTATTGCGCTTTACACCATAAAAGTACGATCCTACCTGTCTGTCTGTCTGTCTGTCGACAAGTCAATGGATGGATCCAACGCTTGGGCGCTGGATGGACCCATCAAATGGACTGTGAAATGTCCGAATGAAGTAGCTCGGGTATCTATGAGATAAGATGGACAGAGCCGCAAAACGTAAGGGGCAAAGCTTGCTAAATCCATTTGATAAACTATTTTTAGACCGCTAAATATGAAGGCGCCAATTTATCCTCATCTATTGACTGGACCCTTCGTGAGGTCCTGCTAATTTTTTGAGTTTGATAAATGCATTGCCAGACATGCAACAGACGTATTATTTATAACTTCCATAAAGTTGAAAAGTAGCTTTTGAAGAAGTTATTTAAACTTAACGCAAAGAGGAAGTTCGGACTCGTTTTTAGGCCTAGCGGGGTCGAAATTAAAGAAGTTAAATCTTATAAATGGATAAATGCGACTGTCGTATATGCCTAGTACGCATAAGAGTCAAGCACAGAAAGATCTGAACCTACATTCATTGCTACTAGCCCGTCATTTTAAAACAGTTTGACATTTCTTACATAATGGTTAATATTATCTTAATAGTCTTCACTGCCCTTAATAGATAATGCTCTCTTCTGGTAAAAATTTCGCATTTTTAGGATCGCTTTTTAAAGTTAGTCTTTAAACATGGCGGTATTTGTTGTGTTTCAGAAAAGACATATTGAAAGAATTTTATGTTTTGCTCGATGCTGATTGAAACGTCTCCGGAGCGTTGGCAAATTATCGATGCCCATTTTTTCCGACTTGGTCTGTTTGCATTATTCCACAAATCGATCCATAGAGCAGTCGCATCAACTATTTTCTTATATTTAGTGGATCAAAATGATACCACACAGAACCAATTAGATGATTCCACGTATCTTAACACCCATTCTTCCTCGTTACTAAGCATCTCGTGCTACCCCCTGACACACGTTCGGCACTAATACAGCGTATTCTTACCTATATATTTTTTTTCCCACAGTTCAGCCCAACAATTTCCTATATGCTCGGATTCTTTGTAACTGTTTGAGTAAGCCGTGGTTAAGCTATGTTTGTAGGCTTATCTCGGGGGGGGGGGGGGGGGATGGCCTTCAAGCTTATGGCCGAGGTAAAGCCTGAGTTCTGCATTTCAGTTTCCGTCTTCAAGGCAATCTGCCGAAAAACGTATACGTCACAAACGCAATAATAGCTTGGAGAATTGAAGACCCGATGTGGACCGCCTACCATAGAAATGGCCAGCATGCCGCAGCAGTTGGGCGGCTTACCTTGTTAACTCCTCTGCCCTAAAAAATAAAACCGTTTGTTGAAAATGCCTGTATCAAGGGATGCTATACGATACACTGTGCCCTTTCTCGCCGCAGCGTGGGAATACGGGATCATAATACAATGAGATATCCTTCAAAAAGACTTCACAGCGCGAGAACTAACGCAAGGCCTTGGGAGCCCACGCACCAAAAAAATCGCCAGTCCAGATACGGTCTGTAACGAGCTTTTCTAACACACCGTCATTCTAGCGTCGCGCTGGACGGCATTAGTTAATAAATGCTTACATTAATGGTACGCTTCGAGTCCACTGGGGAAATGCTACCTTGTTACTCACCCCTAAAGAAAGATGTTTGTACTAACTATCCTGTGGTTTGCCGACTGATAGACTAAACAACCCTTTAGAAAGCGTTTATACCATTCTAACGGAACAACATGAGCTCCATAGGGAAAGTTCTACAGAAACAGTGTGCAAAATTCTGATAGCCGACGTCAAGAGAGCACTGACTACGCCGCGCAATTCCCTTTACACGTTGCTAGTCAAGCCCAAGGCAGCACTTGGCTCGTCGCCTAGGTACAAGGTAATGCTCGCGTTCACCGAGGTGGGTGTCCCTCGTCCCTTCGACACTGTGATTTAGGTTCGAACCCGAGCATAGATATACCTTGTTTCGTGCTGTCTCTCTGATGGGATGGTCGCCTAACGGCGACACCGGACATAGAACTCGAAACATATAGGTGGATGCTCCTCTGAACGTGCGATTTTTCTCCTGGACAGAATAACAGTCGACCATGGAGTGGCTGAATATTCACCCTTTACACAGGCAACTGATTTGGCTCTGGGAGTCAATTTAAGCCCACTATTATTTTGCATTTTGTTGAAGCATCTTCATAATCAAATAAGAGGGCCGAAGAGATCAGTCGAAGTCATCTTGTATGTGGATGACTCACAAATGTACGGGTTAAACAGATTTTGGGTGCAGCAAGCTTTTACTCCTTGCGGCAGTGAAAAGTTTCGAACTGACCGTAAACTTGACCAAGACGGGGGCGGTAAAATTTAAAAAAAGAAGCAGTCTGACAGGTTATGCCTTTTCAAATTATTTCTTGTCTATGTATGTCGGTTCCCGTATTTAGGGTTGCATTTCTTTACGAACGGCAGGAATTTTAATGCGTACCTTACTGAAAGATACCAGAAGGCTGTGTTGGCCACATCGCTTGCCTCATCCGCCCGCTCTTAGCCTGTTTGATTTGAAGGTAGATCCAATCGTAGCATATACGATACGCATACACTGAGAAGTTCTTACAGTAAATAACCTCGAACAAGTAAATCACGTCAAAGTCTCTTTCCTCTAAAGAACACTTGGACTACTTATAGTGACCTAAAAAAAAACAGTGTGTGCCCTAGCCGACTTAGCGCTGCTGTTCGATAACCTATTTTGTTGCTTTGGGCTTCCAGCAACGAAAGCCTTCAAGACGAATTTTAGAAGCTGGAAGCAAAAATTCGCGGCTATCGGTGGGGTTTCTCTCCTCTGGGTTCCATGAGGGGCAGCGAATGCAAAAAAAAAGCTACTAAATCAACACAGCGTCACTTGTTTTGCTAGGCAGGAATTCCGCCATAGACTCATAGACATCATTTTCCGCTCGTCGCCCCCCGGTAGCACCTTTAAACGTCACGTGAATCTCTCAAGTTAGCTTTATAGATTCGCATGTATATATATATATAAAGGTTCGCACAATCCATGTGACGCAAAGTGTTTTAAATGATCCCATATACTTTCTCTAACGCTGGCATATGGTTTTCTCAACCCGTATTTTTTTTAGTTTTTATGACATTTTTACTACTATTAGCAAAAGTGGATAAAGAAAATGATGATAAGATATTCTTTATTTCTATAGCTAGTTTTCTTTACTGTTCGATTGTTGGTCCTATCCTTACTCGGTTGCTTCCTATCCGTATATGTGGAGGTTCTAGCAGTGACAGTTGGGAGTTTGGTCAATGACTGCCCAACCTGCGTCTCAGCAGTTAGCGGACAGAGTCACTTGTGGGTTCCTGTTCTGTAGCGTTCGGTTATGGATGCCGGCAGATCACCACTCAGCCGCTGTCTCTATTCTCGTGGTTATGGTTTTTTTTGCTGGAGCAGTGGATGGAGTTTGTTATTGTTGATGATGGTGCTTGTGGCGGCAGCACAGCAGCGTCTGCAGCGACATTCATGGCGATGATTCGGCCGCCTGCGAAAGAGTAGCGATCCACAGACTGCAGCCCGCCCGGCAACTGGGTGTTAGCCATTAGCCGACCCATAGTCAGCCCTTCGCTTCTGGGAACCTTCATAGCAGACGCAGATTAGTGCGCAGTTTCGACCCTGTTGGGGGGGGGGGGGGGGTAGCCGCCCCGAACCTTGCTCGAACCTGGTGATCTCCGCCATGTTGCTTCCTGCCGCTGTGGCAGCGACCGCTCGAACGAGCGATAAAACAACGCTGAAGGATAAATGGCAAAGCGAACGCTAAGACAGTCAGTGGGTTGTCACAGTCTGAGGTACAGAATTGCTAGCTCAAAAGTTAAGCGAATGTGCATCACATCACTCAGGTGTCGCGTAAGTGCGTGATGCAGAAAGCTTAACGATGGCGGGAAAACTCCGAAAGGGCATATAGTCAATTAATTCAGCTGGCTGACAGTTGGTTGAAGCGAAAGCTGGCCTACCAATAGAGTAAAGCAATTCGCTGGGTTTTGTTGGCTTGGCGACAGGAATGGCGAACACATCAACGCATCTGAGGCAGACGGCGGTTAACGCAAATCTATTAGGTGAAAATTTTATAAGCTCTTTAATTATTATGTATGTGTGCTGGCCACCCTGCACGCACCTATAGCACGAAGCAAGATAGGAAAGGCTGACTTCGTCGAGGGAATATTTGACGTCAGTCTAACAACAACGATGCAGGCTTTGCGTAATATACACTTATCAGATTTTTTTTATTTATTTATTATGAAATAATTTAAATGTCAATAATAAGCAGACTAAAAGTACGAGGACGAGCTACCAAATGTGTTCTTTGCCAAAAACATACTTATGGGCTAAAGCTCGCAGGCGACAAACGCCTACGCTGATTTCCAAGACGTTTTTAACGTCACATGTAACAGTCATGCTGAACTATGCGATAATGCACCACGGACCGTTGTTTGACAAATTGTCATCACTATTTATTTTGGCGATCACTGACGCATAGAGGATGGCATAATTTTCCGTCCTCAAACGCCGCTCTAACTCATACATTCACTGTTATTTCAATTTACAACATAATCTAGATAAGATTAATAAGCACCACTTGTTTGTCAGCAGCAGCCGTTGTTATATGGCTGTCTATATATCGATATATCACCACCGGTGAAGCTTAGACTCAACTGGTCCGAACAGACACAAAACGTAAGCCAAGTGATTTGTCTGCTGCCATAGCTGTGACGTCAGCTATGGCAGCAGCGTTTTTACGTGTCTCCTCCAGAATTTCTGAAGTCGAGCGATTTTTACTGGCTATCGCGCCGATTGTAACAGCAATAAGGTAATTCTGCCGTAGCCCGTTTTCCACTAACCACTCCTCTCATGGCACACACTTCGAAGGGCAGATCAGGTCTACGCAGAGATGATTTACAATGAACCAAGTTTGCGTACGCTATCGTACGCCGGGCCAGTGCTACGTTTCTCTATACTGCGTAATCTAGCCAGCGCAACGTCGTGGTACAACGCAGCGGTAAATTAATCTCTATGCCCGTGGACAACGGCAAACCAATCCTTGGCAATAGCGCGGACGGCGACGACCGCAGTCCATAATAGGCGAAGCGTACTACCAGCGTTACTGTGCACTGCCGTCAAGCAACCTACGGCTGCTTTCGAGATGGCAAGTCACTGACCTGTACAGCAGTCATTTGGCCCGACATCCACGATCAGCCGCCACCAGCGACGGAGGCACTGGCGTTCGAATGATGTGGCTAACGCCACTAGCAGCATACGGGAGACAGATTGTCGCTGACAAACATCTGTTCGAAACGGAACAGTGTCCTTTAGCCACCCGGCCGGCCTGCTAACCGACGGCACGGCCGGTGACCACTTACACACACGCACACGGACCCATATAGGGACAAACGCATACCTACACAGAATATAGAACATCGGATTAGCGTTGTCTTCTTTGAAATCTGCAATTATGAAGATGTTTATAGAGAAGTGTGAGCGTAATTGCGAAATCTTCGCTTGACGTACCCTATTGCACGATAGATTTTATTCAATAATGTAAAGAGACTTTGTTAGTTTTTTTATATCGTTTACATAGAAAAAAGAACGAACTACTCTGCAGTTCAGTATAGTTTGTTTTGCTGAAAAGTGGCTTTGTAAAGCGCCTACTCGGACTGCTTTACGCCTGGAAGTTCAGTCAAGCACCAGGTTATTACATTCTACTAAGGATTAGCGTGATCGTTATTATCCGTTGCATTACTAAATCGGAGTCGAGTTCAGCCGGCCTTAGGCTGGATTACGCCTTACACTAAGCTGCCCTAAGCACATTAGATTAGGCCAAATCATGTTTAGCTTGATTAGCCAGACATGTAGCGTGTCTAGCTAAATATATATGTATATGTATGCTCGGACAGTGGTGTCATTCTCGCCAACACCGTCATTCTACCGGTTGGATACGCCGGCCCAAGGACAACTCTGCTGACCTAAATCGGCAGAGTTGCTTTTGCGTTAGCCGAGCTGTCGGCCGCATTCGCCCGAGTGCTTAAAAAGCAGCTTCCTCAACTGGAAGGGGCAAAGGGGCAGAAGTTTACGGGAAGCTAGGACGGAGCCAATAAGGGGGCGACGCTGTCAAGGGTATACCACGCTGAGATATAGCCCCCGAAGGAGCTTTCAGATTTAAAAAAGCGACGAGAAAGACGTCACATTGTATCATTGGGTTCCGCAATGGTCCTGCTGCAGCTGTTGCCTACTCCAGCGTTGACATCGCCCTCATCGCCGAAAAACTGTTGGCTTTGGCAGAGTCAAGGACAGAGTCGCTCAATTTTCTGACAAAGCCGGTCCTAGTGAAAGTTGCCATTGACTCGCTGCCAAGCTGTTGTAGATGTATAATAATTACCTGTAAGGCTAGTTCAAAATAAGCTTCCTGCTGAGGTATCATGCGAGCAGCATAGCACAGTCATGTTTGCACATCTCAACTCGACCGCCTAGGCACACAGATGCGGCCTGCATCCAGACAAGCCAGGAAAGGCACTGCCCTCGCAAGGCTACAAGGAACACCGAGTAAAATAAGATTCTAGCTACAGCCTAATAAAGTCACTGCGACTACCAGTGAGAAAAGGCGCAGCAGCTAATAGGGAATGGAAAATATCAAAACGTTTTATAAGCAGTGGAAGAAAAATGGGGGTCCTATGACAGGAGAAGAACAACGCCTCACTGTCAGAGGCACTTAGAACAGCTCTCAGACATAGAGAGGAGGTAGTCAGGGCTCCGGCAGAAGCGGTAACAACGGCCGCAGCATTGGAAGAAGCAAGTGACGGGGGTTGCTGCTGCTGCTGATGGTACCAAGCAAAGAGAGGCGCATCGTAATGCAATAGGAGTCCGACAGTCTTCAACAAACGTAAACAACCGGCCTCGAAGGGGCGTGGCCTATTGGCCTGGGCCCATCTCCACTCGCTACCACGAACACAATCTCTCTTTCCCAGTCACGGTCGCCGCTGCTACGCACACAGCACAGCTGATCAACAGCTGATCGCCCACCGGGTGATCGCCGGATGAGAGCGGATAAGCAGACACATACCGGCGCTCTAAGTGTGGCTGTTACTTTCTTTTGTCAAGAACAAGTATCCTACCTCTTGCTACCAAGTTACTATACGTACCCGCTGAGTGATGGGACCATTGATTCATCACTATTTTGCCAATCTACATCTTGTCGGTTTAGTGGACCGATTTCAACTTAAAATCAGCTGCTGCCACAGCCGTTTCGATAGGAACGACGGTCCAAAACGATCTTTTTTGCCTCTTTCGTTTGTTATTTAAGCCGTTTGGTACCCAAACTTCAAGCACAAAAAAAGATACTCCTGCTATATAGCAGTAACTGACTGACTGACTGACTGACTGACTGCCTGCCTGCATGTGTGTCTAAGAACCAACGGCCGGCGCACTTACGCACGAAGGCCGGAGGAACAAAATGACGGCAACGGCCGCCAAAACAGCGGCGCGAAATAGGTCATCGTTGCTCATTTCGCCGATTGGCTGCGTTGAGTCATGTGACCGAAGTCGCTCTCTCCTTCGTCAGTCAGCTGGCCGAACGGCTGGCCGGCATCGGGGGTGCCGGCCGGTGCCTGCGAACGTCTGTTTCCATGTAGTTGGTCTGTTGTTGTCTGTTGGAGTGGCCGGGTGTGTGTGTGTGTGTGTGTGTGTGAGTGTGCAAGTGTGTATGGGTGTGTGCGTGTGCGTCAGTTGTGGCATGTTTGGAGGATAAGGGTATATGTCGTCTGAATGCCGGCTGTGTGTTAGTGTGCGTGTCTATATATGTGAGTGTGCGTGTGTATAGTAGTGTGTGCATATATATATGTGTGTGTGTGTTAGTGTCTGAGTGTGTGTGAGTGTCCGTGAGTGAGTGTGAGTGTGAGCCTGTGAGTGAGTGTGTTAGTATGTGTGTGTCTGTGTGTGTGTGTATGGGTGTGTGTGTATGTGTGTGTGTGTATGGGTGTGTGTGTATGGGTGTGTGTGTGTGTGGGTGTGTGTGTGTGTGTGTGTGTGTGTGTGTGTGTTGTGTGTGTGTGTGTGTGTGTGTGTGTGTGTGTGTGTCTACGAGAGCGTGGGTATTTGTGTGAGTGCGCATGTGTGTGACCGTGAGTGCGCGCGTGTGTGCGTACTAGTGGACGCGTGGATGGGTGCGCGTTTGTCCGTGAATGCGCGTCGCGTGTGAGTGTACGCGTGTGTGCATGTGTGCCTAGTCCAGAGATCTTATCTTATGTAATCGTTGTGCGTGTAAATTGTACGAGCGTCCGCGTCTGTGTAGGTTCAGATGAACAGCTGGGTTTGTCAGTCAGTTGGGCTGTATTGCTGGCCAGTTTCCGTCGACATGTCCACCGGCCGGTTGGTCGGTCGACCAGTCGATTGACCGCCCTTGGCATCATCATTATCCGCTTAGCCGCTGACCTCACACCCACTGATCAATGCGTTAACACTGTGCTGCTATGCCTCACCTCTCGACACGTATGCCACCGCCCACCATCTACTACTACCCATCGAATTTCGATGTGAAACCCACTTGCTTCGTTGACATTAAACAACTATTTCGAGTTTTCTATTTGCTTCCACAGTGTTAGTTAGACACGTTATCTCGTACGACTGACGGTTGCTGCTTCCAGCATAAAAGCAATCGGCGATGCACCAATTCTACGCGACGCCGCTAGCTAAGGTCGGCCGTATCAAGCTCTAATGCTATTGAGAGCTGAGCTGCCCGGCATCAGAATCGGCGCTGTCGCCGGCCGGCCGGCCGGCCGGCCGGCTATTTGGTTGGTTAGTTTGGTCTCTGGACGGATGCATGTACAAACTCGATGGCGTGTGTACGTGTGCGTCTGTGTGTCCTAGCGATGTTGTAAGTTGGTTCCTGTTTGTGTGTTTTGCCGCTGCGTGTGAATATGTCTGTGTCATAGCTCAATGTATGTCTGTGTGTTTATGGGTGTACGTCTCTTCTCGACAAGACAAATGCAGCCGATGCGGCAGCCGGCGCCGCCGCTGCCGCGGCCGACGGCGCTGATGCTGCTGTTACCGGGTGGGAGAGGGTAACCATAACAGAGAAACAGCGACAGCGGCCAAACAGCTGACGAACGCAGCAGCTGCAGCTGCAGCTACGGCGAACCGCAGCGGCCCGACAGACGAGTCGCTCGCTCTCTTAGCTGGTTTGCCTGTTGTAGTTGAGTGGCGGTGTTCGTGGTGGTACGGTGACTGGCTAGCGACAGCCTGGTAGACAGACAAGCACAAGCGGTTGTTTCGTTAGTTATTCGTGCGATTGGATCGTTGGTTGATTCGGTCGGTCGGTCGGTCGGTTGGTTGCTGCTGCTTTAAGACTGTTTCGTCAAAACGTCGTCGTTGCTGTTATAATATCTCACGGTTTAGCATTGGACGAAGGCTCGTTTCGACCGGAGTAGAGGCCGGTCCTTTTCTAGCGGTGGTCAGAATCAGCGATTTACAGTGGCAGCCACAGCAGCAGCGGTGGCGGCGGTGGCGGTAGCAGCAGCAGCTGGAAAGCCGACGGTCAGCTGAGCTGAATGAGCGAAAACGATTTGCCGGTATCTCGGCGTCGGAGTTTGCCGTGTCTGTCTGCCCTACGCTGATCGGACGGAACTGCAGCTTCGTTCAGCATCTGTGCACTGATCTCGGATGTATGTCTTACGCTGTTGTTGAACATCGTCCTGGTAGCCATTGGCGCAAGCGGCATTTTAGTTACCAGTCACTTCTGATAATAGTAGTGAACCAGTCGTAAGTCACTAGTCGATATTCACACTTCACTGTTACGCTTCAACGTTCGAGGGTGAGCACCGCCGCTATTAATAACAGTATCAATTGGTCGCTACCGGCTTTACAATTACGCGACGGTGCGTCGCCATCAACGCCCATCCCGTTTGCTCCGATGTTTGTCTTCGTAGCGATCAGTGACGAGCAATCGATGCTTTTGACACAAGGAATTTTCAATCACAGCAAAAGCATCAGCAGCGATAAAAGTTCTTATCGCAGCAGCAGCAGCAGCAGCAGCACGGAGCAAACTAGTAATAATCTCGACAGTATCTTCCACAGAGCCAGCTGCATTGACAGCGAAAACGATCGAAGTGTTAGAGCTATATCAGTAGCTCTCACCGTTGGCGAAAGTCTCCTCGGAGGTGGACTCATCCTGCAAGACGTCTGCGATGGATGTTCGTAGCCCGGTCTAAGCCTTGTTCTCTGAGTGCTATTAACTGCGTTGCATGTTAGTGTTGGGCGGTCGGGTTATGACGGCAGTAGCATGGAAGCCACGGAAAATAGAAACAGAAAGAAAACCTACTGAGAAGGTGCAAGGGATCACGGAAGCAGGGAAATACGGATAATAGGAGAAGTGCGGTTTAATTTGCACGTCGACTCTGCACGGACATTTTTAGTTTCTCCAGAAATAGCTACTATCACAGCATTATTTGTTTTCTTCATTCCGCTGTGAATCCGCAACGTACCCATACTGGCAACTCTTGCTGGACAGACTACTGATGTCGTATCGATACGCCATCAGTTATGCAGTGTCACCTCCTCCATCGCAGCTGAGTGAGTTAAAGGAAGAAGAATATCAGATTCTGGCCTTTGTTCCCGATCCGAGGACGAGTTGATCAGGAAAAAAGATAGAGACGAGAGCATTTTTTTGTCACTGGAAAAAAGTTCATGGAGTGCTACTGTGAATGGTCAGCTGCCATTAATCGGGCTCCCGGTTGCCCACCGGTCACCGGTTCAGTTGTCTGGTCTGCCTGAGTACCACCCACCTACAAGTGTTCATTGAGCCTAGTAGTAATTAGAGGAAAAAGTGCTGGTCGTCGGCGAGAGTTCGACGAGAAAACCTAAAAACGTCGTTAATGTCTTCACTTGTGGTGATCAAAATAAAATGTATGTGAAGTACAATTGATTACTATTACTATTATTATTGTTGTTGTTGTTATTAATTTTACTTGGGTTCAGTTGGTTATTATTGTCCTTCCCTGACGGATAGAAAAACGTTCGTCCTGCGACGTAACGAAGTTCGGTGCGCGTTCGTCCCGCAAAATCTGCGCAGCTGAAGGCAGTTTGTCGAGTCGAAAGTCGGTCTGTTAACAGTGCGGAATTAAGAGTGCGTTTGTCATTGTTTTCGAGGAGTATATATATATGTATACATATATATACATATATATATATTGTATATATATTGTATATATGTGTAGGAAGAGAGAGTTTTACGGATCGCTTTCGGGTTAGCTCTGTCGTTCTTAAGGCGATAGCACAACGATCGCACCAACGATTTAGCCCCTGTTGTGTGGAAATCTGCTGGATGTGCATGTGAAAGTGTGGATGTCCGTATACCCGTCCGATTTCGTTGTATTGGACTTCTCGGACTTTTGTTCAGGTTTGTGTTTTATTGAACCTTACGTTGCTGACAACAACAACAACAGCAGCAGCAGCAGCAGCAGCAGCAACATCGGCAGTTGACGCTTGAGTGCAGCGATTGAGGTTGGCGACGAAGCAGCCCTGAGAGAAATTTTGAAAGGCGAAAAGAATGTCGACTGGTAAGCGATTAGCTAAACGCTCGATCTTGGGAAGCCGGGTCTGCGCGCCTACAGAGGAGGGCATCTATATGCCCGGCCTAATCCAGGCTACGAAAACCGACGCCCGAAACGAGAACATCTACACTATTTCGTTCCTACACAATAAAGGTTTGTATATGATATTGCTTGGACCATGTTAGATTGGCACCACTATTAAGGCGTTTGCGATCGTTACTACATCGTACGCTAAGCTACGCGTAAACGTCCTCAATAACATGACTTTTAGCAATTCTTTTATTATTTTGCTTAGTGCATGTGTGTCTAGCATTGGGCGTCAAGCCCAATGGGTCGTGAATTACGGGACCGATGAGTCTTTCAGTTCATCGTCATAGTTTTGCCGGTTATCAGCTGCTGGCCGCCGCTGGCAACCAGCGATGATCGAGTGCGCTGAACTGAGTAGAGGCTCTCTCTCGGCGGTTCTTCCTCGCCCGCGCTTGTCCCTACGCTGTCAATATACTTCTCACGATGACGCCGGTAGCAGCAGTGGCGATGGGCTAGCGACAGCTGCCGCGATCGCCACTGCTAAACGATGCGGTAGAGGGACACGGTTGCCATAGAGGGGGCGAATCGGCAGACAAGCAGACTGGTGGGCATGCAAACAGGCATGTTAATGGACATATAGAAAGGCAAGTGAACATCCACCGGCAGAAGGAACGGAGGCCGGTGTGCATAACAGGAACGGCCCTGGCAACAGCAGCATCCGCCGCCATCATCACCACCGCCCGTGGCCTTAGACAGTCCTTGAAAGAGAAAACCAGCCAATCGGGCATCCAGCTAGTCAGCCGTACGAACAGCCAGCAGAGCCAACTGCAGCGGGAACATACGAACAACCGAATAAAGAGCATTCAGCCGCCGCGGCCGCCGGTTGACATAGAACAGCTGAGGTCCTTTGCTGTCGCCTGCCGTCATCGGTCCATGCAGCATGCTACTGCCCCTGCCACTCAAACCGGGAGTGACTTCGACTAAGCTGCTGCTGCTGCTGCTGCTGCTGCTGCTGCTGGCGAGCTAAGACAACGTAGTTGGCCTTAACCGGCCTCAGCCTGTGCAGTGCGATGACTTCCTATGGGACCCGACGCGAACACAGATAATGCGCTATGTTACTGTGGCGAGGTTACGAGAAACCTTATAGTACTGTCACTGGCGTCTTCTATCTGGTTGTGGTCAGTAGAAGCTGCACCGCTATGCAACCAAGAGAGGGTTAATGGGTGATGTTGCGGATGCCAAGAACAGCTTCTGGCGGAATCACCCACCGGTCTATACGAGATTGACCTACGAATACTACTAGTTGCGGTAGTTAACCCCGCTGTTGCGGCTTGTGTAACGGTGTTACAGGTGCTATCGGCATTCGAATGTAATAATACATGCCAGTTGAATATATGTGGTTGTATCTCGGTTAAGATGACAAGTTTATTCCAACTTCACTTTCAAGTAAATGCTATTGATATAGGGACAAATCAATTCAGAATCGTTTCCAGCCATATGCGTCTATTTTGTGAGCAAGTTTGCAACTGGCAAAGCCGCGGTCCCTGCCATAGCGATAGCACCACATTGAAGGTGCACAGGATGGACGCGGCGGTCCTTTTTAATTTTTCCCTCTATGATTTTTTTGTTGTTCGATGCCAGCGTGTTGAGTGTACGCATGAGTAACAATAAAATAGTACGTAGGCGTAAAATGGACGGTTATTACACGTGTGTGTGTGTGTGTGTGTGTGTGTGTGCGTGCGCGTGCGTGCGTGCGTGCGTGCGTGTGTGTGTGTTTGCCTGTTCCTTTTGACCTACGATGTACCTGTGATCGGCCGTACATTCCGCTTTCGCCGATTGCGCCGGTGATATCCTTGATACGTTAACGCCATAATAATGTCGTCAATAAAGCCCGTGTTGTTGTCGTTGATGGCCATCATCGTCATCGTCATCACCATCATCATCGTGATCATTGGCGCCGATGTCCTAACACTCAGTAAGGAGCCCTCTCCCGTCCCCGCAGCCCCCTTCCGTAGCATTACATTATAGCAAATGCATTGCCTAGCAGCAACAGTGTTAAAAGCAGCCTTCGTACATTCGGGGTCACGGGGAGATGCGGCAAACAACTAAGTCCTCGCTTGCCAAAGAAACATTGTGTAGTCATACCACTGCAGTGTGATGTGTCCCGTCGAAAAATGTTTTAATTTTATGTGTATAGATAAATAGCTCTTGTCCATGTAGCGCCCCACTCCAGACGCCCATACAGGTACAGATAGAAATAATCGTAGATCGGGCAAAAAGGGATTGAACGTGCCGGGTAACCCTGGATTTGACCAGCAGCATCTGAAAATTGGTGGTTCCGGACGATACTGATATTGTGTCAGTCGTAATTGCCCCATGGGTTCGATGATGGTAATAATACGTTTAGCATTGTTCGCTATTCCTCGTTACAATGGTAACTACTTAAGCTGGGTTGTGAGACAGCGAAACAGTCATTCGAGCGCGTCCGCTTCCCCTTCCCATATATATACACATACATATATCTATGGTAATTAGTGAGGGCTACTTCATAGCTACCCCATCCGACTGGCCCCATCATTTATCGTTTTTATCGCCTTGTCGTTGACGCTGTTGCTACTACAGTCACCGTCAAAACCACCATTAGCGCGGCCGCTGTCGCTGGCATCGCCCACCGCCTTTGTGCCAATAGCGGTGCCTCTTCAGATCAGCTGGTGCCGGCGAAGCCACTTCAAGCATCCTGTTTTCCACTGACGCGCTGGCCCCGCTGCTGCTGGCGAGCGCTTCCGGCCAGAGGCGGCCGCTGCCGTCGTCATCGCCAGAGCAGTAGTGGCTGGCTGACAGGCAGGCAGGCTGGACGCCCGCCAGAGCGCGGTCCGCATCGCAGCGATCGTCGCCGGTCGGCCGAACATCGGCGTGCCTGCACTGGGGCTGCTGCTGCTGCTGCCGGCTTCGTTAGCAGCGCGATCACCGGCGCATCAACGACGATAGCAGCTGGTACCTTTGTGGAGGCAGCGTAATCGTCCTTGATGATCACAGTCGCCAATGCACCGGCAGCAGTACATCGTTGTTGTGGCTACCGCAGCTGCTCTGCCACTACGCAGTCGACAGCATCCGACCAAAGAGCAAACAACCGTTCGCTGTTGAACGGACGCACTGATGTGCCACCAGTGCAAACCTGGGCTGGCTGACTGACTGGCTGGCGGGCGGGTCGTTTCTCTAGCTCGATGCTAGGCTGCCACCGTTGTACTGCTGCAATCGCAGCAACAGTGGCTTAGAAAACCGCCCGGTGCGTACTGTCGACGCGCGCCAGCCGTAGGTCGCTGCTGAGACGCTGATTGCGATGGCGGCAGCGGCAGTAGCAGCAGCAGCAGCAGAAGAAGCCGTAACGAAACAGGCAGAATCAGTTGCGATAGCGCATTCGGCGGTCGAGGACGATCGATGCGGATGGTTCGCTTTGAATACTTGCGAAAAATCTTGCTTATCTAAAGGCTCACTCGATCTGACTGCGGGTGAACCGAGAAGATGAACTATCACCGCCGCTATTCTGCGCATTGGAAAAGAACGAACGATCCCCACCCATGTACCAAAAAAATAGGTGTAATCTATCCGTGATAGTAATGGGGTTAGTTCTAGTAATGCGGTGATAGTTGTGTCTGGATGAAATGCGTAACGACATGCAGCTCGAAATATCTAGCGTACTAGTTGTGTATGAAAAATAATGCTCGTTTGGTAAGGTAGTTGAGTTTTTTAACGTTTGCTAATCCCTGCCACCGCGGGCCAGTCGTCAGCGACTGTCGTTGTTGCGTGAGCGGGAAATCACGATCCGATATTATTGCTGACTTTCCAATCGATAGACGTGGCGAGAATAGGCGAGCAGGTATATTTACCGCTTCAATATGAATATATATATGACTAATTACCATATGTATGAAAAATACGCTTATTATATAATGGTAGGTATTGAACGATGCGGCTAGAATCATCTCTAACGGAATAGCTTGGGCCAACCTTACAGATAAAATTTATGACCACAACGATTTGTTTGGCATTGGCCTTTAGGTAAGAAGCAATGAACGAGATATATATATGTGTGTATATATATATGTGTGTGTGTATATATATATATATATATATACACATATATATATATACACATATATATATATACATATATATAAATATGGAGAGAGCCGTCATTGTGTGCACCAGCACAACGGCGACAGTGGACAACGACATATTGTCGCTGTTCACTGTCGTCGAGTTACGCTCATTGCAGCTCTTCGTTATCTGCTACTGAGCGTATGGGCCCGCAGCACCGACTTAGTATAGCTTTGTTCGCCTGCGGTGTTGTGGCCTCTGTGTGGGCGCCGCAATTCACGTCTCTCGATCAGCTGGCGGTGCGGCGGTGGCGGCTGCTGCTGCTGCTGCTGCTGTTGTCGAGGTGCGTAGGCCGCCGTCAACGTTGCCGCCGCTACTGTCGTGGGGGTCACCCCGAGTGTGAGTGAGTTCTGGCGTTGCTGCAGCAATGGCCTCTCACCCATCAGCGGCGGCCATGGTTGCCTCTAGCGCCGCTGTTACCGCCAACGGGTTGCTCCGTTGGTTGTTGGCGAGGCGCCAACGGCGGCGACATAACCTGTACAGTCAGTGCGCTTAGTTAGCCAACAGCTGATGGCCGATCGACTGGGCCGAGTACGCGGCATCGCACTTATACAGTGATTCACGCACACTCTCGTCCACTTAACTTCTCTGTCTCTTTTATTTTGGCTCCTTCCACTGTTTGGCTCGATGCACTCTGGACTTTCTATGTAAACGCTATGTACTATAGAAAGGCCACGGTAGGATGTTGCGGTTAGGGTATGATTGAAGTTTTGGCCCGATCTCGCACTGGGTCGAAGTGGCAACGATTGACCGAATGGTCCCATATGGGTCGTCATGACATCGTCGTTCACGTCGTACGCTACCGACAGTCACACAGACAGACAAATAAGCGACAGACAAGAGACGAAGAGAAACACGTACGACCAGGTCTGGGTTTGGCCTGTTTTGTTAGGTCCTTCCCTTCTCCAGTTGTGCCCAAAATTTCTGCTTGAGGCATGGCTGACTCCAGCCGCGGTTACGATGTTAGCGCCAGCAACGGCAATGGCTCCGGAAGGACCAACCGATTGACTCAAGAGACTCTTGGAGCGGCTGTTATCGTCATTGTTACTTTCCTTTTCACAGTCGCTTCTGGCCGTGTGCTTCGCGTTCCGAAGCGATCAACGCGTACGGCAGACGCTGTATTGCGATGTACGACCAGCTGTTCCCTCACGATGGGTTGTGTTGGGTTGACAAAGACTTACGGCAGCAGCAGCAGCAGCAGCAGCTTCTTTCATCCTCGGTTGCTTACCCTCTCCTAACTCACCCCACAACTGCCACGGCAGCAGCCGGCACAGCCCCACGCAAACAGACAACGTATCGATCCAACCATCCATCCATAGCGATTTACTATGCAACAATCCCGGGAATTCTGACTCGTTTACGGTTTTCGTAATGATAAGGGCGATAATTTTTCACCCTACTAAGACAGCCTCCACTGTTACCACCTTGCCCTACTTAAATTGACTACTACATTGATGATCCTGGCCCTCTAATTCGGATAACTGGCTCGTGCATAGGCATCGTTTATACGAGCATCCGCTTATATCAGCTGATTCCACCAGTTGTACATCGGCCGGCCAAACCCCTGTGAAATAATAAGTCCACGAGGAATGCATTTAAGTGCGTATATGAATGAATCTTGTAAGCGGTGAATATTTTTTTTATTATCTGTTATGTTCCTTGAGGAAATCTAGTGAAAAATAGGCTCATTAAAACATAGAAAATATAATATGTTTACGTATTTAATTTTAATAACGCCTCACCTCGTGAGCGATGCGATCGTCGTTTGTCATCCATATCGGATGCCGTTTGCCGATAAGGCGTCCGCCTTAGTAGCAAATAGACAAACAGGGCTAACGGTCGTATTAACGCACTCAATAATTTCTTTAGGACTTGCAGATCTAAACTCCCTGTTCTGATAACTTTTTCCATTATGGACTCGAATCCCTCTTCGGGCTTGTCTCCTTCTTTAAAAATATCATGTAGGCAGCGCTGGTGACACCCCAAGTACTTCTCGATTCAATTAAACCCAGGTCATGACTTTCTGCCACTTACTGACCAAATCGGTCCGGGTTACTTTTATTTGTAGATGTTCAGAATGTTTAGAAGGATACCGAAGTGCCTAGCTAAACCTACAGAACAAATTTTTCGTTGACGCAGATGGTCGTCGAGGTGATCTATGTATATAGTAGATTATTCTGTAGTTCTTTCTCCTTTTCCTTCTACTCAATACATAATCCTTTTCGTATTCCACGAAACGAAAGCCTGCCCGGAGTGACCTGCACGAAATTCAGTCTGTCGCTCAAGTGGCCTCGCCAACAGACCATACGGCCCAGATGTCGTTTATCGCTTCGCGGCCTTTTAGCTCTATTCGTCGGGCCCTGTCGCTTCGAACGATAGTTGGTCGAAGCCGGTGACGGAGCTTAAGCGTTATTGTGTTGACGTTTTAAACGTCAAGTATTTGCTGCGATTGCCCTGTTATCGCCGCCACTACAATCACTTATGGTTTCGCGGCCTCTGGGTTCGTCAAACGCGATCAGCTGTGCTAGGTGTACTCACCTTTCATTCTTTATGTATATATACAGGGCGGGACTACAGTATAAGTATAGTTGTACCGGCTAAAAAGGCAAGTTATGGATGCTGCTTCCACAACATTAAGCTTTCCTAATTGTATACATAAGTCTTTTTTGTAGGCCTTGCGATGAGGTTTATCTATCCATAAATTGATCGGCTACGACAACAACTAATACAGCAGTGAGTAAAAATGGGCAGAGCTCAAAAGCAGCACGCACAGCAACGTAGGCGACGCCGCTGTTCGTTCACCTCAACCCCTCAGTTGTCCTTCTCATATTGCCTACTAAACTTGGAGATATGTTTAGGTTCGAATCTGGGCATAGACATGAATCGTTTCGTGCTGGGGATGGTCAGCGGTTTGAAGCAATGCTTAATGACAGGACGTAAAACTCGAACCTCTTCAGTTACTGCTCGACGGTAATGGCTACTTTCTGTTTAACGTGAATATTACTAGAGTCATTTGGTGTTGCTTTGTTGTAAGGTTTCGGTTTTTTTACTGATTGGTTCGCCGGTCTGTTCTGTTTTTTTCCCAGTGCTAAATCGAGCCCACTATCTCCCTATTTACGTCGTTCTACTTGAACATTTCCTGAGCTAGTTTCCCTTTGGCATCATCATATCGCGTGTGGTTCAAAGCTGTTGACGGCCGACCTCTTCATTCTAACATCTTCAGCACTCGGCAACGAAGCACGTGCGCCGAATGAGGACAGTCATACTGTTGATCTGCTTGACAGAGTGAGTAGATCGTCTGCCTCTTTGTCTCTGATGACATTTATTAGCAGTGGCTATGGCGCCTGTTCACTCTCAGCACTGGCGACTCAGGTTGAAGCTGCGGTTTCAGTGGTACATGGCTGCCAATAGCAGCGCTGATCCTTCCCTGTTGCTCTAAAACTATGCACTGAAGGAATCGGCATAAGAGAAAAAAAGGCATTTTCTTTGCGTTCGGGGGCCTTTCTAAGGTGCCCCCTAGGGTAGCAGCCGAATCATCAGAATCTGTTATGTGCTTTACCCTACCGTTAAAGAGAAGACCAAATCTGTTTATCAGTGCGCTTCGTTCTGAGCAGATGATAGGTAACCGTCAAATACGAACGGGGGATCACGCAACTATTGCTGCCACCGCCACCAATGTCGAACGGTGCGTGCTTGAGATGAACGTGACAATGTGTATTGTATTCCACGCCAATGCTGTCTTTAATCTATATGTTCACTAGCAGAAGTGAGGGACAAAAATGGCGGCCTTCCTTAATGCCGACAACAATGTATTGCCAGTAACAGTGGGTGGATAAAGACGATAATTTGACCGTCAAACGGAGGCTAATTTGTCTTCGAATGATTTTTAGAGGCGATGACGGTCTTGCGCAGATGAATGGTTCAACGTAATAGATGAGCTCTATCAAAATTGTTTCCTTTCGTCTTTGCGTACGTACTTCGTATGAAAGAAACGAAGCTTTGTCTTTGTGAGACAGTTTTATTAAGCTAAACGTCGTTCTAAGCGTTCCGTGGACTATTGAATTAAACTGTCGGTGCCTAACAGAAGATCAGAAATTATTTAGGCCCACGCAGCGTTTACCATCGACTGCCTTTGAACTCGCTTTGAAATAAATTCTTCACCCGTCGTCGTCTTTTGCCTTTGGTATCACTAATAGCCCAATGAACAACAATCGATAATAGACAATCGACTCGTAGCGAAATTCTCATCAGTCTAATGAAATGGTATTGCTGGACTCACCAACGAGGTATCAGTGAGTCAGACTCAAATCACGGTTGAAGCAGTAGACATCTGACAATACTGCCTGCCCGCCTGTCCTACGATTGATTAGGGTGTCGCCCACTGACTGCCTCTTACAACATTTTAACGCTACGCAGTATTTACTTTATTACTCTGTGGACACATAAAGGGCATCTGTTTGCCTGGCGTGGGGTACGTGCTTCTCACGTGATCAGCCGCCGGCCGTGTCATGTCAGTGGTACGTGCCTTTTCACACAACATCGCCTTCACCGACATTAACAGCGGCATCAGAGATGTCCTCAGTAGCACCTGCAGCAACGGCCAAAGCTTCAGCGGCCTCACCCCACCGCAGGTCATAAAAAAGTTATCCAGCAAACGACTAATTACACTAAAAGGAATATATCTGTCGTCCTCGTATTTGTACTACTTGCAGTAATAACTCACCTGCGCGATGAGACGCGCATGCAAACAGCAGTGGTCGAAACAATGTTTATGACGAATTGAGTGGAACGGAGAAGGCAAAGCTTTTGGTGAACGCAGGGGCAACACTGGATTCTAGCCATAGCCACCGCTCGTGGCACTGCATCTACAACGGTGGCTCTCGGTGTTAACGGCCGCTGCTGCCTCGCTTTGACGACGTGAATGAATGACAGCACCAGCAAGACTTTTTTCCAGTCTGCTGCCAAAGTAATCAGTGAGCCATATTCTGGTTTCAGCACACATTTCATATGATGACGGCGGCGGCGGCGGCGGCTGCAGTGAGAACAGTAAGAACGACCTCGGTTCGTTCCGTTGTTAAATTTACGTCGAGCAACGATTTGGTTTCATCTACAATCGACCTAACTTGGTGATCGATGAAGCTGTTCAATTCGAACTTCTTTTTTTCCCGTCCACAAACAAATGATCGGCCGTATCACTTATTAGTACTATTTAGTATAATGAAAAGTGACAACAGCGTTCAATCTAATCCTGCGTTGACGATTCGTTTGAGACGACACGATGCAGAGTTTGCAAGAATCTTTGAAGTGACACTCCAGACATATCGGGACAGGGCCGACATGCCAGTCAACAGGCCTTACTGTCCTTGATCAAAGTTGCGATCGTGAATGATCAGCAGACAGGCGTTGAACAGGCCTTCGTAAGATATTTGTTTTCGTATATAAGCGTGTTCTAATTCTAAACATGGCCAGAGTGCTCGGAATATTTGTTTGTTTGACGGACCCCGCCGCTTTTTTTAGTTGTTGCTAATGGCTCTGTTGTATGATTAGTAGGGACATCTCTCGATATGTCTACCTTTCCATAAGCGTCGTAACTATGATACATCCGTCGCCAATGATTAATGTAGCGGTGTGCGACGTCGAAGAACATGACAAACGTGTTGGTACTAGATTATTTTAATATGTAACGGGTTTAGGCGATTGCGAAAGCTATATATATATATATAACTATTAAGGTCCACCATTTTGCCTTGAAAAGTATGTAATCCAAAATGATGGCCTGGCTGTTTGACACAGCTGGCATTTATGTGTATATGTTCTACGTTTGGGTCGTAACGCGTATATATATATATACCGAAATAGCAGAATCACATTATGCTTATCCGAGAAAATCACATAGCCAGTAAGAATTTGTAAGATACTGCTGTACTGTGCCGCTATAACCAGCGCGGCCGACCTACGTGCGCCGTCATTGGTGGCCATCGCTTCGTCGTATCGTCAGTACGTTCCATCGTACGGTTGTACGTTCAATTTTCATCACTCGTTTGCATCTGTTTTTTAATTTGAGATGTGTTGGTTTTCCAGCTTAACCATGGCTAGACAATGTTACGTTGTCGCAGCTGGAGCAAGCTGACCAATCATTGACGGTATTACGTTCTTGTTTAGATATTTTCCCGTGATGAAGACTGCCTGTCGAATTAACTAAAGTTGAAATGCGTTAATTAATTGGACTACGGTAAAACCATTTGTGTCACTTACTAGTAACGCTGCTGCTGATAACATCTAGCTACGGGGATATGGCATCATCAGCGAGTCAAGCCATTTCTCCTCTGCTTGACGGTTTGTTTTCGTCATTAGATGTCCTTTATTTGTTATCACCACTTGCTTTCGCCAATGCTGTTAGCATAGCGTAACGCTAGATGTCCGGTTAGGCATCCCGATAGATAATATACGCTATCGTTTGCAAGCAGCCGGTGTGGCCCCGCTCTGCGGCGTGTATCATTGTAACTACCTCTGTTATAGGTCAACGCCGATAGGCAGCGGCAAAAGCAGTGAGCGCCGCTATCGTCGTGTTATTGCTATTACTGGTACAGTCACGGCCCTTGTACAAACGGTGTTCCTCTCGCGATCTTTTTGTTGTCCTAATCACTGTCGTGTCGTCTGCTGCCTGTTACACCGGGGTCTTATAGGTCACCAGCTTGCCGGCGCAAGAACAACATGACGGAGGTAGCAGAGCCGGCGGACTCTTTCGCGTGCGTTTTAGCTGTCTTTTACAGCGGCATTTCGTGCGCGCGCCGGCGCTATGGCGCCACCGTTTCTTGGCTTTGGGCCCAGTTAGATTGGCGCGCAAACGCCGACGACTACGTCTGGCCTAGTCGACACGTCAGTAGTTTTGCGTAAAGTAGCTGGCCAGCAACAACGCCCTCCCCACCGCCGTCATTGGCAGAAGAAGCATATCCACGGAACTATGATATCGTACGTCTGAAGCCAGCGAAATCTGCCATCGAAGCCACGGTGGCGGCGACCGGAGCCGGTTACTTTGCCATTTCTGCTTTCCTTCTTTCATTGGCGAATCTGTATTACAGATGTCAGCGAATAAGTTCACAGATCACCCCAAATGATGATTTCCATTTCTTCGTTGATTCTATCATTGGCAGGACAGGGTAGGGCAAATGCTGTTCAGCTGCCAAACCGCGACAAACCATATGGATAAAAACTAGGAAGCATCTCATCGACATACTCGCGCGATTCTCATAGGCCCAGCATAAGTGTCGGTATCCTTTCAGTAGCTTAGTTTGTTTTGGCAGCAGTATTGGTCGGAAAAGCGACGGCTCAGCTTTTAAATCGAACGATTTAGTGGGCGGCTTGTTAATTGATTGTCGGTCCCCATCTCGTTCTCGTAGCGACGTAACGTTGTCGATCTCTGAGCTGATCCGTTGGGTCGAGCTCGGCCGCGTCGAGCCAACGGGCTCCCATTTGGTGCACCATTACGGTGTCTATTGTTGTTGCTCTTTCCCTTTCCTTTTCGCTGTTGGTAGGACATCCAGTGGTAACCAACTACTCGTTTCGATCTGACTGACACTGAGGCCTGCCTGCCTGCCTGCCGAAGTGGCTTTTTTTTCGAGTCGAAAAGTCGCTGCCGCTGCGCCACGAAGAAAAATAGTATAGAATAACGCCTGCAATGCGCAGGGGCGACAGCGACAGTTGCAATGACTGTAGAAGTAACAGTTGTGGTAATAGTCGGCGTCGATGTAACAGTACTTCGAGAGCGACACCAACGCCGTCGCGCTGACTGCCTCGATTAAATTGGTTGGCCTTGCCAAATGCATGTACGAGAACATTACTGACTGTCCCAGACGGATCCAGCGCGACACATACGTTAGATTGATATAAATGCACGACTGACTGTATGTACTGGTAAATGTGACCTCGACGACTGGTGGAACCGGGTCTTCTTACTTTGCTTTACTAACCCGGTAGCATCCTAGGACAATCTTGTAACTCATAGAGGATTATAACAGATGTATACTAATGTTATATGATACATAGGGCCGCCTTGCTGCTTCCGTGTTGACGTCACAGTCGAAATTTAAGCACGATCCCGTCAGTACCGAAATGAATACCCGGCATAAAGCGTCTACGTTTATTGATTTGCACCTGTATTCGAGCATACGCCCGAATAGTTAAACTGGTACTGCAATTAGTATAACGTAAACGTATCTTTTTGCCAGCGTATAAATTATACAGTTTATAATGGGTCATTTGCATGATATGCCTCTTTATATATCATTACTATGACTTTGATTTTACGCGTTCAGAACAACCTGGAGAAGGGTCAGGTGCGAGTTTATTAGTGACAGTCTGACACACAACGTTTTGGCATCGAATCAAACAATTTATCAATTCCTATCCATCGCCTCGTGCGTACATGGATCTGACGATGTCCGTAGAAGTGTTTTCGCGCATCCTTAGCAGATGGTGCATAGCTTACTGTGTGTCTGACAGTGCAGTCAGTGACTGTTCAGACCGTACTCAGTCGCGGAGCAGGATGTCAGCATTGGTAACGTCACTTACCGCTACCATTGGTTCAGGCAGACGGTTGGCGTCGACTGTTGTATCCATCTACTTCACTGCCGCAATTCCTTCTTAGCCACGATTGTTTCCCAACAGACAATTACCTCTGGCATAGATATCAGACATTACGTAGTACGGTACGGCGTCTCAGTTGTTGCCTAGAGACAACAGTAACAGACGTTGGAGTTGAGACACTTCTACAAATATATCATTGGCTCTCACATTGAGCTTATAAGTCGCATTGCATTTTATACATAGACACATGTACAGACAGACAGTGAGACAGAGGCACGGCATTGCACGTTCATGCAAAGGAGGCGGGAAACAGTTGCGAGTCTGTCGGGTCGGTACCGCCGTTCGCGTCAGAAAAACCAAGCTCTGCGCTGGCGGGCCGCTCTGTCGTCAAGAGTTGCGCCGACTTGCGCAAGACGTCCTTGACGATCGTGTGCCGGCTATTCTACAATTGTTGCTGACGCCGGCGGTGCTTCGGTAGTGGCGATGGCGACTGCTTAGACTCGGCACAGCGGAATGTTACTAGTATCGTAGTAACATTATATAGATATAAATATAT
>NW_019211455.1:55370670-55496919 GCF_002443255.2 Varroa destructor | reverse complement strand
ATATATGCGTAGACGGTGACATTCATAAAAACCGCAGTTAATGGCAACCAAGAGGAGTAGCAGGAACAATAGTTGGCCGGGACACCGGCGTCATACGTGATGATGTGCCTTATGACTAGCGCGACCGGGGCTGGCTGATGGCGTAAATACGCTGAAAAGCCTCGACGTCATCGGGATTGTCCATCTTGAAGGGACCGATGTCGATCTTTCATTTTTTATAGTGATCTTCGATCGATTGGGACGAGCGTGTGCGTTGTGTATGGATCTGTTCGTCGTCTAGGACGGATAGGACAACTGATGTTAGCTGAAATCGTTCACGATCCAGACTATTGGCGCACCGCGCCGTTCTGCGCGAATTACTTATTGCATCTCTGCCTTTGAGTAGCTAAGAAGACCAACCAGTGAAGGTCGACTGCAGCAACCGTGGCTGACCCGCGGCAATCGCTAAACGAGGCCGTTGAGGTTGAGTATTCCATAGAGACGGGAACTACTTCCGTATATCGAAATGAAAGATGAAAAGGGAGAAAATGACTCGGAGGAGCTTCATTGAGCTAGGCGAATTGGTCTGTTAAAGCACCATCATCATCTTCTCGGGGTTTAGGATTTGTTGATGTGGGAAACGTTTTTGATATTTTATGAGACACAGCAGCAATGATCGTAGTGCTGGTGTTGATGCTGCCAAAAAGGACATGTCAAGGCGTCTCTGA
Source organism: Varroa destructor (assembly GCF_002443255.2). Lineage (NCBI taxonomy): Eukaryota > Metazoa > Arthropoda > Arachnida > Mesostigmata > Varroidae > Varroa > Varroa destructor. Next base: position 55,496,212 of record NW_019211455.1, on the reverse strand, counting down.
AAAGAGTGACATCGGCGTGGTCTGAGCGGCGAGGATAAACGGTGCTGACGGAGAAGAAACATAATAACAACAACTGCAGGGGTAAAATACGTTGAGTGTCGCAAGCTCTGCTCTGTTCTAGTGCAAGTAGCGATAGCGGACGCTCAGCATCGGTACGTTAGAGGAAAGGCGAGTGATGAAAAGAGAACGAGTCGAAATTCTCGTCTTTGGTTTCTGCTCACGCTCACTGATTGATACCGAAGGAAATTCGCGCCCCAGAACGCTTTACTTGTTGTAGACTTATGTAGGAGAGGGGTCGAAGGAATGCAGTCGTTGATATGGCAATATCCGTTGTTCTTCCGTGGGGATGAAAATGGGGTTGGGATTGAAACAGACAAAAAGAACCCGGTTCCTGGGTTAGGCCGTTTCCTAGCTACCGTTTGCCTGGAAAGATTCTTAACGGACAGTATGAGTGCAAGACACTAAAATCCAGTTGATCCCACCTATATTCCATATGCCAGATAAAATTGACACTGTACGTCAAACTACAAATATTAACGTTCTAAACTGCAATTGGGGTTTGTGACCTAGGCGGCAATTGTACATTATATTGGAATAAATATAAGATTTTTTCTTAGAAAATCGAATTTTATGGCCTAATTTTACATATTTGATTTCGAACATATTCGTTCACGTAGCGAGACGACGAAGATTACAGATTTAACGTAAACTGAAGTAGAAATGACGGTTCGAAGGTAATGATAATGCTTGTTACTTGCTCGCTTATACATGAGATTTGGTGATAGCGAAATATGGTGGGGGGTAGACAATACAGAACTGACAACCTGCAAACGGAAGCTAAAGGACATGTGAGAAATTTTGCTGAAAATATGGGTAAAGAACTTTTGATTGACAACTCAGTATTTTGTTTTCCCCTAACAAGGACACTTGATCCATCAACTTTCCCCATTTTTTAACTGTCTTAAAAGCCAAGCCTTCACAGGTGGATATTCTTATCGGATGCGCAAAGATTATCAACGCTTGTGTACGCCAAGCTGTTTAAGCCTAAAAACGGTATAAACGATTTTTTCAGCATCGACTTATCTACATTGACTTATACCAGACCGAGGACCCACAATACCGGCCTCTAACTAAGTACACAGTTGATTATTAGTACTTATAGTTAAACACCTAATAAATGCGCGTTACAAAATATTTACATTTAACTATTCCACACGTTCTCACCCGCCTTTTATTCAAGGAGCCATCATGGGAGCGTGAAAATCACGTTTTTTTTTCAAGGCTGCCCTTACAAATAAATGCTTTGACATGGATACAGCGGGCGACCGCACGAAAGGTTTCTGTCTACGTTGGGCTTCAACCCTAGATCTTAGTTCATGCGCCATGTAGGCAAACGCTACGGAAATGAATCTGATAAGTGTGATTGTCAACAAGCGCATATATGTGGTATTTTCATCGGTTCATATGTCAAAGAGAAGCGTATTTGCAAATTGTCCGCATAGCGTGTTGGAATTGAAGGTCGAGTCGAGTGGATCTGATCAAACGGAACGTTCTGCTGCCGTTGCTTTTTGATGGCGTGTAACAGCTCTGAATCGTCACTGATCTATGAACTAGTTACGATCAGGGATAGATTTTAATCAAATGCCGTACTGTAGATATGTAGCGAACAATGCGATATATAAATATTGTTGTCAATGCTAGCTAACTGGTTGAACAGCGTCGACGGCGGCAGTAACAGCGTTCGGATTCAGTTATCTTAAAGAATCATCACTGAGGCTTGAATGGATCGTAATATGTGGGTGTGTGTGATTATAGGTCGCTTCGCCAACCTAACCTAGGTACCTATCAAATCATATTATATTATCGATCTCTCCCTCTAATGCATAATATCGTCGGCTGATATTGAATCTTTGCGGAAGGTACGGGTTGAAACAATTCTGTATATTGATAAAATATGAAGCATCATCTAATGTACACTTGCGGCTAGATTATTAAAAGGTATTAGATAATAATAAATACCATTAACATGGACGTGCGGGGCAATTTACTGTAATTAACGTTTTGAATAAATAAAAAAAACACGAATCCGGCGGCTGATTACTTCGCGCGTCGACATTTCCAATGGGCACTGCGTTAATTGCCCTTTATTTCCTGGTGCCTCTTTCACTACCATCGAATATCTTTGTTTTAGTTTTTGCCTGCATTTGGTTTCGTCCAGCAGATGTCGATAGTGACGGCGAAAACTTCAACGAAATTCACGTACTTTTTCGTTGTCGTGAGTTCCGCCAAGAAAAGTCTTTATTGTAGAACTAAGCTGCTAAGTTACAGCGAGTTGAACTTCGACAAACGTCTGTTCTAACACATTGTATAAACTTATGATGTTCATTCAAAGGTGTGTGTCAGACACCACTAGTGCACTGGAGAAACGCATCGATTTATCCACGTATTTTCAAGTGCTTCGAAGCTGGTGAAATAACAAATTGGCTGAATCCGTTAACGAATTAAACGATTTTGTGTTTATTATAGTATAGAATTTAATCGTGTATGGAATACGATCGTAGAGAGAAGAAGCAATTAAACTTTGCCGAAGTCATTTGTGTGTACTCGGGCTGTTGCCCGGGTCGGGTGTACGCGATTGTACTGTACTTTGGCTACACAAGAAAGCCACGAAGATCTAACGACGAGTCACTGTTGTCTCTTTTTGTTTTGACGCTGTCTCATCTGTTCTCAGGAATGACCGGTGAGTACCGAGGGGATCAGCTGGTGGGACCCGGTTTCAAATCGGTAGTGAATGGTCCCCTGAAGTCCGGTCAGAAGGTGTACGTAACCCTCAACGGTCGGGAGGTTTGCGGGGTGGTCGACCATCACTATAAGCATCACGAACAGGTAAATATACCAATAGTTGGTAAACATAGTGTTGAAATCGTATCGGGATCAATTATTAACAAAAGGAAAAACAACTGACGATTTTAATAATTTCAATTGACAATTTATTTATTTATGTTTTTTAGGTTATAACAAAAGCTGTTGTTAGAAAACGTTATACCGCATACATGTGCGTCTGCGAGTTAAATGTTAATTCCATTTTTGGTCATAGAGGCTAGTTGCTAGGGGGCCTAATTGTTTCAGAGATTCTGTTGTTTATTATTGGTTAGAAAGGTTCAGGTCCAACTGCACACGATGAATGCCCAGTATTTCTAGAGCTTCGACTATAGAATCAGAATTTAATAGAAAATCAAAACCATCACAGATGCTATAAAATGTTTGTCACCTTGTCTAGCCGGCCTTTAACGGAGCAGAACGGTTATTTGTTCTGGTCTCGTCGTAACTCGGGTGATGGTGCCTTTGTCTTTAAGGTATTTCCTTATATGTTAAAAAAGCAAGTAATATCGCTATTGGCTATAATATTTTTTGTACGAGTCTACCGCACCCATATAATTTACCATCGTATGAAACGCTGTGTAAATAAGGTCACCAAACGAAATTCGTGAGCTCGCTTCCCTCTAGTGTTTCTCTTTTGCCTATATGACAAATCACACACACACACACACACACACACACACACACACACACACACACACACACACACACACACACACACACACACACGCACAGGCTGTTAATTTGGTTCGTTAAATTTTTCCTTGGCCGTTAACCTATGTTGTTAGCGGTGTCCCGGTGGCCTTTTCCACCCGAGTTGTTAACAGCATCGAAAATCCTAAAGGCACAGGTCAGGGTCTAACCTATTCTTCAGTGTGAAGCTGGACTTTGCTGGCATTTATCCCCTGTGCGCTGGTTTATTCCACCACCTACTTCACTGCCGCAAGAACTTAATTATGCCTCATATAGCTCAAGTTTCTAGGGGGCATCGATAACAACAACAGCAACAGAAATGACAACAATAACGGCGGCGACGACGACGACGACAGTGCCATCTGCAGGGACGTCAACCGTTACAGCGTCAACTTCATTGCTAGTGAAGTATTACAGCACAGTCATCGCGTGCAAACTGTAAGCAGCTGATAAGGCCCACGCTGAGCGTTCTTCAGATATTCCCTTCCCCTCCCTAAATACCCCAAACCCACCGCTCCTACAATGCATTGTCATTGTATAGTAGGCTGACATTGTTTCCAATGGAACTACAAAGTAGCGGTCGTGGCTACTGTTTGCCATAACGTTCCAGTCGACTGTTGACAGACGTCAGTTTAAGAAGGCGCATTCAATGTCAGGCGAAGCTTGTCGACATTTTCGGTTTCTATTTGGTCTTTAGTTTGTATTTAACGCTTAGAGTAGATGAAATTTTATTAGTATCAATCACATGTGATTATGCTGGCCTTAATACCTAAGACTCGCTCTATTAAGGACCACTGAAGATTGTTGTTAGAGCGAGTGGGTGTGTCTGCATGTAAGTTATTTTTTATAGAACAAGTTCTGGCTTTTCTATGCAACGAAACGATAGGACGGCGAAACAAAAATTTGCATGCTCGTTATATGCGACTGTTAACGATAAAGATCTAGAACAGGGTGCGAGGATGATACTTTGTTGTATTAGCTATAACCAGTGCACTTACGGGTCAACAAAGTCAACAGGAACTCATTGAACTTACTACAAGTATAGTAGTACATAATTGAAGTTAACAAACATTCTCTAACAATTTCGCTCAGTCCGGCGCAATCGAAATACAACAAAAGCCAGATAAGATTAAGCTGCGTTTCGTCTTAGATAGATGCAATGGATAACTGACAAGCGGAGTTGACGTAAGCTCAGCACTAGGTGTGCCATTTTCCTTATCGCCTCTGCTCCTTAACCAAGCTCATCGTTGTTTTTGTCATTTTCATATGACGCTGAACCGCTTCGTCTGCTAACCGTTTAAGAATATTATTATGACTGCTACTGTAGCCGTAGCGCGTTATAGTCGGGGGTGCCTCGTTGCTGGTGGCGATGGTGCTGATGATGATATCAGTAGTTTTAGTGTTAGCGTTGTCGTTAACCTTGCCGTCGCTGCTACGTCGACTTTCGCGCCATCATCTATCCTTCACGGCCACCGAGACCTTTTGTAGACTTCAGCACGTGATGCAAATTCACCATTGTTTCGAGCTCTGGGAACAGATTTTTGCTAGCTAACTTTCGTTCGCTAGCGTTCTTCGCTAGTTTAGTCGAGCAGTATTCGCATATTTGACTCTGCCGATCTACTTATCGTTATACATGTGTGTTGATAGAGTGGATAGGTGTGGGATTTTCTTACTGCCGCTGTCGGTACCGTTACGACGGCGATGGCTGTAGCTCTTTATCATTTTCCGACTATTGCGGCGTCGCTCGGAGTCGGCGCCGGTCGCTACTGCTCCAGCGGTGTGGCAAAGACAAAGCAGAAAAGTTGAGCAAAGCGAGCCGAACTGTGGGGTATTGTTTTGCAGCGACCTCTGCTACTGCCGAAACGTCACTACCGATCCGGTACGTGCCCCCAGCTGGCACTGCCACCGCCGCCGCTGGTATTATTGCCGTTAAACCCTTTCACTAACGGTAACTGCTGCCGCTAGGGCTGCTATTTAGGACTTCACCAGAGCACGAAAGCCTTGACTCGTGGCGGTTACGGGGAGGCGGAGGGCGGGGGGTGACTTGACAGCAGAGAGGCAGTCACCACGCGTCGGTTTGCCACAATGAGTGAAAAAAAACGCATTTGGGCGAAGACGATGAAGGTAAACATTACAAGAACAAAGTAACTTTTGCTTAGCCATGGGGCAGGGGAAAATTAATCTGCAGCAACTAACCAACGGAGAAATGAGCTCGTATGGGTGAAAGCTACAACAAAATTTACCATTGTCCAGAATTTTTAATGGAGTTCTTGTTGTCGTGGTGGGCTAGCTGTCCGGCGGGTGGTTTGAGAACGATCAACTGTGACGGCCAGGCTTCGCATGCGCCCACTTGTTTAGTGGCATTTTATCTGTTCGATGCATAGATATATATATACATACCACTGCGCGCCATGATAGGACAAGCACTAGTCACACATGCACACATACGCAGACAGCAGCAGGCGAAGCTCGAAATTATAGAAAAACTGTAGATAAGACGGGAACTGAGAAAAGGCCTCTTCCTATGAGTGATATTGACGCAGGCGGGTTCTAGTTATGGTATCCAAACTGCCAGTTGTCGACGGTGATCCAAATCTAAAAACACATGGCTTACATATATTTATGCTTAGCGAAGCAATTATTACACGACATATTCTATAGGTGGAAATGTCTATAGTAGACGTACGTCGATGGGTGTATACGTTTCTCGCCGGCCTCATCCAATTTCAGTGTAATTTCCTGTCAAGTTACCAATAAAAAGGAAGATGTGCACGTGGTTACCCTGTCGTACGCAAGGATCGAAGGATAACGCTAGCATTAGTGAAGATAATTACTATATCATTAACAGCATTGCTATACTATTTATCATATAAGCATATCGACAGGCAGATGAAGAATCTCCACAAGTGCATCAATAGTGCAGCTATGGATGAAGACCAGCAGTACCAATATATATAGATATGTATATATATATAGCAAATATATATATAAATATAGCAAATTGTGGAGTCTTCTTGTGTGTAGTAATATTCCAATGTCAAGGCTATCTCGAACATTATCTGCTTACAATGACAATGATGAATAGCAGAGTTCTGAATGGACTCCAGAGCGATGCGTGTGAAACACGATGACCACAATAGCTTGTCATTATTTTCGTTTCATTCAGCCAAACACCCACTCATAAAAATAACGATAATAATATCTAAGTTAGCGCCAGAACAATCAGAAGGGTGATGTCATGCCGCCAACGAGCAGGATCTTGTCCGCCGCTGACGTACATCTATACTGGTGCCGCCAAGACGCGAAACAAGGTAGCACTTCATTCCGATCGGATCACGATGAATCTACTAGAGTTGAGAAAGTTCGATCTGTGTGCACCAGGAGAATACATACGAGCTATCAGGCCCAGCGCGCATGCTACGGAAAAAGGCAACCCGGTTGCCGTTGTATGGGGCTGCTTCTTATTTTTAGAGGATTATATTAACTTAGACTAGGTGTTGGAAATATAGTAGAAGTCTACTATCTTTATGCTTAAGCAGTCTCAGTTCGCTGTTATTTCAGACGGCCCGTTACTTTTCCCCAGCGAGATTCGAATTTGCATACCTAATCTTGTGAGGTGCTAGCCGACATAACCGGTCCAGCTTTGAACCGGTTATTTCAGCTGCTCCTGCAAATGAAATAGAAAGCAATGGATTTTACTGTTGATATGGTCGTCATCACAATCTTTCCTTTTATCTTCATGTTATCTCTATCGATCCGTCTAAGTCTTGCCAAGTTTTAAGCGAGCTTCACCCCGTTCTATCGCTGTACGCTTTCGTTTTACATGCGATTTACGTTGTTCTTCCCCTCTGTTCATTTAACACGCACTCGCTGAATGGCCGGCCTGCTGGCCTGAACATATGGTTTTTCGAGCTATCTTCCGCCGCCATTATTACTAGCAACAAAGCAATACTTGCACATGCGGCTACAACATTGGCTGTCTTTTCCGCTAATGCGATTTCAGTTATTTATTTCGTTTATTTACTGGCTTGTTTACGCTATAGCGCTTCCACGACTATTCAAGTCCCGTTCCTGTATCGCGCTTGACGGTTCATATAGAAGACTAAATTTTGAAATCCCAGCGCGAGGGGCATGCAAGAGTTTAGATTTATTCCTTAGGAAGTATTCGATGATTGCTCTATACGATTGAGCATTTACTTTTGTTCTATTACAAGATAGGTCGTCATATATCACTCTTAAATATATGCTGTGTGTTTCCGCTATCCTATTACAGAAAAATCAATGCCCAAAGTTTGCGGTGACAACTTCTCTTAGATAAACCTTTCCACAACTAGTATTTTTTACCCTAGGTTATGTTTACCGTATGATGCTCATACATACTTTGACGATTTGAAAACCTACCTTTTATGTGTTTCTACTGCCCTCTTTTCCTTCTATTCGTTAGTGATTTTTTGCCCTCTACCTAAAATGGGTCACAGCACAATCGTTAGCCCTCAGTGAATAACCAACAATTCAATCAATGGCCAACCCCAGCTTTCTGAACCAATACTGCCACTATTGCTTCAAATTTTGTTGTTGCTATTCGTGCTCAGTAACAAACCAACGCATCACAAGACACTGTTGTGCCTCAGCGCAGTAAATTCCCATGGAACCTATCCAGTTTAATGATGAAATCTAATGTGTCGGAAACAAGCACAAACCGTTTTTCGTGTTGTATTTGTAAATGATCAGAGGAGGCAAACATTTAAATAAGACAAATTAGAACACGACTAGCGGGTAAGGGAAGAATAATAATAAAATAAACAAATGGGACGAGATATACAACCGCACGCATCAACGGTGCGGTTTCCCGTCTCAAGAAAAGACACGTCGGGGGTACTACATCATCGCTGTGGAAGATGTCTGCTGACGTATCTTCATAATCTATACCCTTGCAGCAACTGCTGCTGCTGCTGCAGATTCATTCCGATTCTTCGCCAGCTTTGATCAACGACATAGAACGGGCTAATAGTAAAATACTGCACGTTAGTTCGAGCGGTCCGGCTTCGTCATCGCCGTCTTTGCTCGCGAAAAAGTTTTTCTTCAATCGAAATTGTGTCCTTAAAGACAGACTCTATGCTGCTGCTGCTGCTGTTACAGCTTCTTCCCTAAGTGAACACTGACTTAAAGCCGAAGGCACGAGTGCGACATTTACGTCTTGAACCGACAACCGGTTGATAAGCAAACGCTCCTTGCCCTGGAAAATATACGTCGTACGTTGGTTATGAGTATTTGAATTGACGCCCTAGCAATACTATTAGTTTCGTGTCGAGCCGGACAGATCTCCTGCAAACAAATCCCAGCGCGAAGGAAGATGATCCATGGAAGTTTGCATGGAAGTCAGCTAGCGTGTAGACACTGACGCCAATTGACTAACTATGGGCGTCGGTTCCGCGGACGTCTTCTACTGCTCATTCGACGAATCCTTCTACCGGTCAGGCCAGCCGTAGCAGTTCTAGCGACAGTTCGCAGGAATCCTTCCACGAGGAAGCCAACAACTGTGTCTCCGCACAAATGAAATGGAACAGCAATCGAAGAGGCAGCGTCTATTGCGTTCAGAACGGACGAGTTGTCAAGAAAACGAACGGTCGCATGTTGTTGTGCCTTCTTGATCGGAGCAGCAGAAGGACTGGTGTTGCCGATGATAATGACTCTGTTACCGCAATCCGAAACGAACACGAGAAGAACCGTTTACAGACGATGTTCACCGCTGTAATCGTTGAGCGACCGTTATATCGCCTGCTCGTCCGTTGGCTTACTCGTGTCCGTGCTCCGCTTGCCCAGCAGAACCCGTCGTCTGCTGGCATTTCAATCTGTTACCCCAACAACAAAGGCAACACTAACAACAGCAGAGTTAGCCCATTAGCCCTTGCTTGGTTGCGGCCGATTACCATCAAGCCGCAATGTTACCAGCGTCAAATTTAGCTTTGTCGTTGCCGCGATTGCTGTGATCAGTGCGCCATCCGAGCATCGGTAGCAGCGTCCTTCTCGACGAAGATTTACTCGGCCTGAACGTTGCTATCTGTATAGCTACTGTCGAAACTCTAGGCAAAGACGTAGCAATAGCATTACAAATAGCAGAATGATGAGCGAATATTGCAATTGTAAGTGCGGGTGCTGTAATGAATCGGCTGCCGCTGTTGTTGTTTTTGCCCGCGCTGTCGGTTGGTGACGTCCTTTACCAGGACAAATAGCCGTTAGCTGGTATTCGTCAACGCATCAGCAATGGACAAGAGTAGATGGGGTAAGGAAGTAATTTTCGACTCCGGTTCGTGCAACGCACGTCCTCGTAGGACAGCGATGACAAGCCAGGAAGCAGTTTATATCATACCAAGTGTGTATTGCAACAAGCATTGCTAAGTTGCCCAGCTGACCAAAACAAACACTGGCTGACTGAGGCCATGGGATAGGATACCATCGTTTTAGGCGGGCGTCGTACGAAAAAAAAACAAATCGACAGCGCTTAACGGAGGCAAGTAACCTGGCTAGATACAGAAAAAGCGTTCACTTTGCCTTGCTGCGGCTTTTACTGTTGTCGTCGTTCGTTACCCCGGTGAAGCTTCGAATGGAAGCGCTGAACGAGAAGCGGTATATGGGGGCGATACGAAATTTGCCCCAAACTGCGCTACTGGCAAGAAGTAAAGGAAGAATAGCACTAATACATTTCTCGTTAGTTGCAATGAAATAATGATATAATTTGTCCTATTTTTATCATCGTTTTTTATAATCGTGTGGCATGCTTATTTAGAATTGTCGAGTTTGACTAGGAACAACGATAAATACGTGGTATCATCTAAACTTTTTTTATCAGTTACACGACACGGCATGAGTCTGCGATCAAATAGTGCGCATCCACCGAATCAGCCAATTTACAAAAGCTGATCCAGCAACTATACTGTTACATAGAAGATAAAGTTTCTAGATACAATGGTAAAGAAATAGCTGAATTTACCTAGAAATATCTTTACAGAAAAACTACGTATCCTATTCCTATTTCTTAAGTAGTTTTTTCCAATGCCTGCTGACCTCAGCCTAGCTACCTGAAGGTGAAAAAGGGCCTTTTAAAAGGGGCATGCTCCCTAGACCGTTCTAAGTTTGTTCTAATCGCTCGTTTGCTTTAAGATTCACGACCTGAGACTATGGAGAACTTACACGTATTGCCAACAATATTCTGATCGGACACCTCCCACTGGCTACTTCTTCCTTTTCGACGGTTAGAACCCGCCGTGTTTGGCATCAACTTCACTTCTTCATCAACCTTTCTATTGATTTGGCGTGGTGGTTGCAGCTTTCCCCTATAGACTGTTTACCTACTTCTCTTCAGAATTAGCTTCTCTCTTCAGGAATTGTAGTCGTAGCTTGGATCACACCCCTCACCATCAGCCGCAGTCACATCGACGGCAGCGGCAATCACTGGGAAATAGAACATTTTGCATCGACCTGAATTCGAAATAAATGGCGAAATCAAAAACTAGCTATGACCATTCTGAAAGCCTCCCTATTTTGCTTCCTTTATCTCTGCGTACGCCTGTATCTATCGATACTGCCTGTTGAATTACGAACGGGGTCGGAGTGTCGGGGGCATATGTGAGACTGGACACCAAGCAACGACAAAGCTCAGAAGCATAAGATAGACGCGCAGCAAAAGTGAACGTGGATCTAAGGCAACTCTTACCCCTTCGCCACCGCGATGGCATGGTCGCAGCGTACTGCAAAAGCTACTCAAGGGCACCTGTTATTCTGGCCTGGACTTCTGCTGGAAATATAGCCCATAAGGAGCACAATTGTACTATGGTTTTTACATGTATGATGTGTCTTATTGCTGCAGCCGTATCGTTTTAAAGCAAGTACGTGTCTGAGTTACCCAACCAGAATGAGGTCCTTCTGGGTCATATAGAGTTGTCTAAATCGTTGGTACCTCCATCCTAATATTGCTATACTATAATAGAAAAACAAAACAGCTGCTGAATCATATATATAATTCTGTTCCTATATATATGGGAAAGGCAATGAATGATAACATTTTCACACACTCATCAAACGAATAGATCCATAATCATGGATCTATTCGTTTGATGGATTATGATGGTGTGTGTCGTTTACGAATGTGCTCCTGTACACTGAACTGTTCTACATGATGCGAGATGTTAACGAAACCATGAAAAATCGTACCCATGTTTATGTTTGATGTGTCAAAAACGGCAAAGGCAAGACAACGCTGTAGCCAGTACGAGTGGTTTAGCCAGCCCGTAAAGTCCTTGATCACGCGCTGCTCGTTTCTGCCGTCAGACGGAGCTGTCTGTCAAAACAGCACTGCCATTGCATGTAAGCTATGTCCCACTATAAGGCTGTAAGAAGAAGCAACTCTAATTCAAGTGTATATATATATATATAGTCATTGCTATAGCTAGCAAGGGGGCACCGTCATCCATGGCCAATCCACACAGCGGAACCCCACGCACATTGCAATAGAAAAATTGCATGTATTACCTGGGAACAAACAATAGTTTCGGTGAATGCATATAGCGGTGCAGAAAAAAACGCCTATGGCGCGTGGATCTTTTGCTAAGCACTGCAGACGATACATAATCGCAGAACTATTTAAAGCGATGAGCCATTGTCAAAAGTTTCAAGTATCAGCTTTTATCACAATGTCATTATTAGGGCTACTGCATGCCCCATCCTTGTCTTCATCATTTATTGCGTCTCTGTATAAACTACAGTGATAGTTGTGCCGAGAACTTAGGCGTGGTTTTTCCAGTTTTGAAAAATTAAAAAAAAAACATCGACTTTCATTAGACTTGTGTAATTGAGCCTATAATTCCTTTTGTGTCTATGCGTACTCTACAAATGCAGCTAGTACTATAGATTTTTGAGCTCTCTACATCCGTTAAGCCCTGACAAGTGCTTCTGGTCCTCAGCTGCTCGAAACAATCAGTCGAGCGAACGGTCACGGTCAAGGATGTTATTATTCTAGGCTAGCTTGTTCATCTATCGGCCATCAGCAGCACCATTTTGATAGTAAATGGCCCTCGTAGCAGCCGCAAAAACAGACCTCGTTCAATATACTACAGGCCGGCCGACGAACCAAGTCTCGTTCGCACTCTTTATACTCGACTAGCTGTCGTCGTGCGTTCTGCGTGCGCAGCTCAGTATGTACATACTGTACTGCCGCTTCGGCGTATGTAATAGTAGCAGTTACACTTGGGTGAGCTCAAAGAAAAAGAGTGATCATTCGTTCCGTACGGTAGAGCATAGGCCCAGTGACTGACGTTAAGGCTAACGCGTACGTATAACACTACATGTGTACCTATGTATACCCATACATCGTCTTACAGAAAGCCCTTAGCCTTGTTGCCTTTGTGCGATTTCGCCATAATCGCTTCGTAACTGCAACAGCTTCGAGAACACCAAACAAGCCGATACAGGGCCTGCCATAAGGTGCACACCAGTAGGTCAACTTCATCCGCATTGCCGTAATGCTCTTAACAAAGTGATTAAGCTCTGTCTGTAGCAACATGCGTCCGAGCCAAACTTCCCTGATTGTTAGGCTGATCACTGCTTTTTTCCTTGCTGGCTTTTGTTAAAGATCAGACTTTTGTGGGAGTAGACACAAACTTGTTTTCGAAATTGTTCCGCGCATTAGCTGCCAAGTCTGTTCGTATGTGTTTGTGTCACAGAAATTACGTTTTCAGGGTGCGCTCACGTTTCTATGGCTGCGAGTCACCAGAGATATATATTGCTGTCTCATTAGGGATATTACCGCTATCTAGCCATCGAATTAACTAGATCTGACAAAGGTAGTAAATTTGTGCTGTCTCCTTTTGGCGCTCACGCATTTATACAGCGCTTTCGCGTACGCTTAATTTAATTATCCCAGTTTGGCGATGTTTCAGCTTACAGAAATGTTGATGAGACGGCCATCAACCGTGAATGAACGCAGGTCGAACGTTGGCCTGCAAAGACGAACCATTTAAGCTCGCCGTGTCTATCAGTAGTGGTCATAGGGCCGGACAAGTGAGTCACCTAAATGTGCTGATGTCTTTACCGGGATTTCTCGATGTACCTTGAGACGCTTTGAATGAAGGTTAGTACAACTGGCAACGGACAAATCTACCTAAGAGGGAGCCAAGAAGACAGGGAAGAGCGTTGAAATGCTCTAAAAGCGAGCGGTGCAACCAGACCAAGTAATTCACTTTGTTATACGAGGACGTCCGATATTTGGCAACTGATATTATTACTACTACTGTTTATGCTTCTGCTTGATTTCGGTAGACAGATAGACAGCTAACGGTAAAGGGCTAGATAACCTCAGTGTTACACGCAATGATGGAAGAATAGAGACATCTAGAAGGAGTGAAAGGAAACAGCAAGCAATTAGTGAATGTCTTATGGACTGACATTTGATGATAGAAGGACACATTGCAGAAATACGTCGAGTTTAAGGCTCATAAATGTTTTGTCGATAGTTTACAAATGGAATAAACACAGACAAAGTGATTGTAACAGCTTGCCGTTATGAAGCTAGACTTCTTGACAACGGCTTTAACACATCTAGTTTCAGCTGCACCTCTTAAGGCACTTGTCCAGATCTAGTAAACCTGGTGGCTTTTACAGCGATTGTTCACAACGATGAACCATCATTCCCTTGGTAAACTTTTCGCATCCACATCGAATGATAGGGACTTTTGAGCAGGGAGATGCTCTCTACGACAAGTCAATTCTAAGCGAGCTTGCTTGTTGAGCGAGACTAACCGGCCGGTGACCAAGGCCACACGCTCGTCACATCGATATACGGCAGATACGGTTTTATGTGCAGCTATGGCTATATGCTGTAACTATTCCCCTGTGTTTCTTCCTGGCAGGGGCGTACACGATGATTAGATGAATCATAGCTACAAGTCGGTCTGCCGCAACAGGAGCTGTGGGTTGGTAACTGCCAGCTGCCATTCTAAAATTAGCCCCTCGGGGGCCGTAGGGTAAACCAAGCGCTTTCAGCCAAGCTACAGATTCCGTTCAAGTAGAACTCAAGCGATCCAGGTCTGTTGCTTGATTTCGGCTCCTGAAGCCGCTCCAAGTGCCTGCTCTGAATATCTAGTCCAAAATCGGATTTCGATAATAAATGGGCGCGTGGCACGTGATCGTGATGAAAACCGCATCTACTTGAAGACGTCGTAGCATTCGTGCGCGACAGATACGTCTATATGTTCTTTCTAACTTAGCTGACCGTTCAGGATCCCTTCTTAGGTCGCTAGCTCCGACGCTCCCGTTCTAGGTTCTATGCACCTGTCCACTTAGCTGGCATTGAATGTCGTCCCTCTAAACACGGAAACGAATATTATGTGATAATAAAAAGCATAAAACATATCAAGTTTTGTAGTATCGAGAGGAAGGCGTGTTGTTGGCTGGCTGAATGGATCAATGTTGGGTATAAGTCGAAGTTGTCGGAAATTCTGCGCTGGCAACACTAGTTGCATGCCTGTATGGTGCAGAGAGAAGCAGCTTCAAGTTCAAAGCAGCTTAGTGGGAAATATTCTAAACATCTAATTCCCGTACTTCCGAGGTTAAGAGGAAATTTCTCAGACAATGCTTACAAGCTACAATAAACGTGAAACTCAAAACATGAATTTATGTGTTAGCAAAAGAGAAAAACATCTGATTCAGTACCCTGTACAAAAATTATTTGTTTAATCTTTTTCGGACCTCCTATTTTTAGGTTCTTATGAGCGTTCACAGTGGAGGACAACTCGTGCAATTCGTAAAACGTCTGGAAGAGGTTCGTCTTCTTGAAAGTCGCAAAAGCGCTCGGCTCCAAGACATCGACGTCGATTACTCGCGTCTGGCTGAAGCCGGTCGAGGCGGACTCAGCAGCGATCAGATCGCCGCTGTAAGTTCTTCAGCAACAACTGCCAATCCTCAACAGCAGCAGCAGCAGCAGCAGCAGCAGCAGCAGCAGCAGCAACAGCAGCAGCAACAGCAGCAGCAGCAACAGCAACAGCAAACGCAGCAACAAACTAACGGGTGGGTAATTGTACCAATTTTGACAACATTGTACTTATATAAAACCCCTATCTATACATTAAAAGCAAAAAGACTTTAATAAATCGCCCATCTTTCCGACATCCAATCACCGCGACAGTGAACACTTGATAGTAGAAACTCCATATGTGGGTTTACTTAGCGTTCAGGGACTGTGGCAATTTTATTCAGGTAACATTCTCCGCGACAAAAATCGATGATTTACGGCCGCTGATCCAAACGGCAGCCAATAAGAACTCTCCTTGGTTCTCGTTCATTTGTATTCCCTATAATTGTACGATGTTGCGGTAGAGCGATGTGTCACAATGGCCAAGTCCTCCTAGCCGATGCGATCGACAACAGATTTCACAATGCTATCGCAATTAACGTTGTCCCGTAGGCATCTGTGTTGAAGAAGACGGATGGCCTCGGTCGGTTTGTGATCAAAGAAATGGCCTTACGAGTTGCGGGTGCAAATGACATGTGTGTGTCCGACGGACGGACCTCCCTTGACCTTACCTAATGTGTTGCAGATTGATAGGCCTCAGTTAGCGTTATCCGTAAGGCCATTAAGACTGATTGTTATACATCAAAGTAACAGGAAAAGAAAAAGGGGAAAATCTATTAGAACACTTGAAGAATAAATTAAAGCAAGTCCTCTTTAGATGAATGCCAGATTAATTCGTGGAAAACATGTAGACTAAGCAAACCAAACGTTCCTGTCTGAAGATTTATTTATATTGGTAAGAAATAAATTGGCAAATTAAGGAAAACATATAGATGACAGACAACTAGAGAAACAAGCAAAATTCGTAACTCTATTTATAGAATAACCTCTAAGCCTGATAAGTAATACTATTAATAACATAACCTCAGTGACATCCTACAAGTGAGTAAAGACGGTACTTATAGTGCGTACTTCACTGGACGAAAAAAACACATGGGAGAGAATAACCCAGATGAAGCAGACAACTGAAAAGCTCTATTATACTTCAATTCTAATGCTAAATTCAAAAACCAACTGCTTTACAATGTGCAATAATAACATATCCAGACAAGGGGAAAGATATACGGATAGCATCTGCTTGCCAGCGGATTAGCGGAATTCCGGCTGAGGTAATACTGTTCATATGCTGCATTACTGGCCCATAACTCAGCCTACTTACCTCACGTTGACACCCATTAAAACTGAGAGAAACACGATAACTTTGTACCACGTTTCGCGACGTCAAGGGCACACCGGTACCGTTGATTTTAGCTCTTAGCAATTAAGGTGTCTGCAAGTGAGCTGGCTTTTGCGGACCAACTTATTTCGGTTTCATTTCTTACCGTTTGCTCAATACCATGATAACCTTCAAATTCTTTTCGGGGTCATTTTGACGTTCGCCTTCTACACATTGTACGTCCTTTTCCTGTCCCATTTTGTTAGCGTAAGGAAACCTTCATTTATAATTATTCTATCGTGCTTATTACGCGTTTGGTCTTTTTCTCTCGCTTTCTCTGCTTTCGAGTGGGACAAAGTTCAGCTTTCTTGCCTGATATCAGCCGTGGGTCCTAGCGATCTCGCACTCCTGCCCAGTGGGCCCCATATCGGTCTGGTCTTCAGCTCGGGCAAGGAACATGATCGGTTTTTCTCATAAAGAATGAGTGCGCGGGGCGCTACAGTAGAAGCAGTAGGGACTTTGTCCAACTTTTTTGCGTCCTAACGGGGTCGTCCTTCGAGAATCATCGGCACTGCTGGTTGCTATGGCTCTCCGCTGTCAAGTATTGGGCAAAATGTACAGCTAACGAAGCCTTGCCAGGACACTCGAAGGCAATCGGGTCAATCGAAGCAGTCGTGCGAAGAGAAAAGAATGGTGGAGGGTCTTAGCCGATGGAAGGGCACGACATGGTCACCAACGTGGCCAACTAACAAAGGCGAAATATGGCTCAGATATGAGCAGTAGCGGTGGAAACATTGGTAAGAAAAGCATGAACAAGGCTGCTGCAATTTCTACGAAAGACATGCGGGAGAGAAAAAGGACGAAAGGAGCTGGCAAGAAAAAATGCGTGTTTTGGCAGATATCCCCTAGTTTCGTCAGATCTGTCGCTTCGAAAAGACTGTTCATGTCCCTTGGCGTATCCCGTTCACTTTCGTTTCGTTTTTACGTTTTGTTACAACCAATGCATTCCCAGTACAGTCTAATACAAAAGAAACAATTAGAAAAGATGACTGTATCCTGTGCTAAGTGAGAGTGATACGCGTCAATGCTCTTCGGGGCAACCACGCTACCCTCATTGGTATAATAAAGAAATAGAAGCCATGTAAATACTTTGTCTCTTTCCCATAGTTTGCATGTGAGAGTATTCCTTTGACCATTGTTCTATTGATTGAGTTCGAATGAATCTTCAATCCTATGTTAGTCGTTACATATTTAACAATAATTATTTACACTTTTAGCTAAACCCTGTCATGTTTGCAAATGAGTCGCAGTCTTTTGCTATATATATGTCCTTTCTTTCCAGTCGATGATTTCGGATTCTTGTTGGCCAGTTGATAGAGCAATGTACTAGTTTTGCAATGAACTAGAAAAGTTTCGCCGTTGTTTTTTTCGTGGGCTTGTTCTACGATGATGCCTGGATGCTATCGTCGGATGCATTGATGTGTTTCTTATTCCCTTTGACAGTCCTCCAATTTTCCCTCTCCACGCGATAGCTGTCTCGTTCCCCTTTTCCACTGCATCATCATCACCCGACTCCGCTTTATATTCAGTTTCTTTTTGCTGACGGCCGTTTGCTTGCCCTATATCTATATAAAACGTCCGCTAGAATGGTCGGAACCAGCAGTAATGTGCCGTTACTGCCTGGTTGCTTGGCGGGTCCGCCACTCTCCATAACTTTCAAACGCTTCTATTACTACAGTAATGACCACGTATTCGGCTAGAACTGCGCAAAGTGTTAATAGCGTAGAAAGGTTCGGTAACCCAACAAAAGCTGTAGCGCTGATGTTCTCTGAGCGGTGGTGCCAGGTCGGCAAACAACGGCCCTCGCTAGCAGACGCCGTGCCTGGAGCAGTTCCTTTTTCGTTGCTCTTCGCTCGTCTCCAGCAACCAGCCCTCCCCCTGCTGTGTCCTTCTTGCCGCTTCTTGCGTCCGCAGTTGCAGACGACTGAATGGAAATAATAAATTTTTCGTTAGCGCAAGCTTTCAAGGAACCCGATAAGAAGCCTGGTTGTTTGGCGAAGTCGGGTAATAGTGATGCGCTTAACAGCAGCCGCGGCAGAACACGAGTAGAACTTCGGTCGTAGGTTGCGATGCGGCCACAGCAAGTTGATCGATCGCGGTAGCCACTGCAGGGAAGCGCGTCAACAGCTGCCTGTTTGTTTGCTGGCCGTTCGTTGACTGTATGTTTTAGAAGACAGAACAAAGAAGAAAGAGAAGCTTTGCGTTCGTCTGCCTGAAACAAGTTAGCAGTGAGTCGCTGTGCGGTGTGCCCGACCGAGGCATCGCCTACGACATCGACGGTACCGATAATGATGAAGTATTAGAAGAGGATCTGATCAAAAAGAAGACATTGGGAAGGTAAGCAGACGTTCCATTGAACCGAACTAGGTTATTAGTTAATAGCGAAGTCGTCGCTGGTACTGCATACAGACTGTAAGAGCAGCGGCTCTCTGGGGTGGAACACCGGCCAATCGTATGAACAAGAGCAAGCGAGAGAGTTGTGCTATTATATTATAACATCATCACAACGGGAGGGGTTTGCGGAAAGAATCATTTGCGCTCCTGTGGATTCAAGCAAGAATGAAAGAAGTGGCCGAGAACAGCGGCGGCAGTAAAACAATGACTTCGTAGAGCGTATGCCGTCATAACAACACCGGCTCTCATTTGCTTGACTCTCCTGTGGTTACGTATCGGTACGAAGAAATCGGATTGGCATCTAGGACAAGAACGCGAAATATCATCGTCATCGGGAGTTGGGTCATTGCCAGGTTTTAATGGTGTTCACCCCCATCTCCACGAAGCGTTAGGAATCTGCTGCTGAATACTGCCACCAGCCAGCATTTTTTCTGTTCCGGTGGGAAACATTAGTCCGACTTAAAACATCCCTATGTAACATAACCTTCGTGATTGTTAAATAGCATACTTGCTTCTGCAGCTGGTATTACGGCTTTTACTTCGTTCGCCGACCGCGTCCCACATCCGGTCGGACAGAAATAGGAGCTAAATTGACTATCTGTGAGAGATATTTCATCCGAAGGTTAACTCGATCGGGGTCAGTAAGAAAGTCCTTTTGCCTAGCGGCCGTTGCCGCCAAAACAACCGAACGCATCGTTTCCCTTTTTATACGTCTAGCCCTAACGCTAATAGGAGTAAAAGTAATACATTTTGAGTAGTAGCTTTTGCTTAGCAATTGCAACATTTCATCGAGCATCTTTGTGTCGAATCGCACCGGACGCTATTCGTCGGAGCATTTCCACCCGCAGCGGCTGAGGTGGCAATGGTGATAGCGGTCACTTGTTCGACACAAGATTACTATAATCGGTCAAGCAAACAGCTAATCGAAATATTATACTAACCCAACCCCTCAAAGGAACCATCATTCCGATGGGTCTTGGGGGTAGGTGAGTGGACCCAGGGCTCAATAGGCAACTGGATAGAATGAAAAAACAGGCAGCGAAACAAACAGGGAGGGAACAAGCACGAAAAGCCCTTTACCTATTACTAAATAGACGTCCAATGGTTTCAGCCACTGCATTGATAGAAACCATGACAAGTTTCGCTGCCACATAGCGGCAGCGAAACCCATCGCGCACGCCCTTCTATTCGTTGCGATTCTTGCTGGCCAGAGTACGCGCGCTGCAACGCGCCAGAGCAGCCCTGTTCCGCGCCCGGATGGACAAACATCGTCGGCTTTGACGGCACCGGCAACGTGAACGGCCTCGGCGCCGGCTTCGGAATCAGAAATATCAAAACAGCAGTCAGTCGGGCCAGGTGAGAGGAAGCAGCAAAAAGTGGCGCTGAGAAGCGGTGACTCGGTTGAGGTGCGAGCAGCTAAGCGATCGGCAAAAAGAAGCAACGGCATCACAATGCTGCTGATGCTGGCCGAAGGGATTCCCCCATCGTCGTCATGGACGTTGATGACGATGAAGTGAATGATGAAGTTGGCCGAAGCGCTGCTTTCCACTGCGGCTACGTTCGCTGCTGACTGCGACGTTGTTATAAACTGCTGGTCGGTGCAGCTTCAAACAGCGACTACACTTCGTGTCGTTTGCCTCTACAGATGAGGAAAGCAGCGGGTCTAGCGCGCCGCATCAGCGACACAAGAACCGGGCGCTGCCGGGAACCGATGACTGATTTCAGCCAGGAGGCAGCCACATCGGCAACAAAAGCAGTTACAACACAATAAAAACAAAGAAAACCGCTCTGTTAAATGAGATCTTATTGGACGGTGAGCGTAACGGGAGAATGGGGACAACATAGGGCAGCACACCGACTGCAGTTTGATTCTAGTAAAAAAAAAAACGAAGAATAATCTATCACCGAAAGAGGGAAAGGAGAAAGATAAATTATTATAGCGTTGCTGCTTACTTGGTTGGCTGGTTAGTTGGCCGGGCATTCTGTGAATAGCCATTTGCCCTCGGTGGCCTTCCGAAAGATATGATATTCCGAAAGATATTTTTATCACTTTTACTATTACTATACTGCTATCAAATAGCCATCGCCACTGTTCAAGAGCCTTATATCTATCAATCGATCTTTATCAAGCTGTATCAAATGTATGTACGTGTAAGCGTGCATCGGCTGGGTTTTCTCCACTGGCAATTGAAGAAAACAACCACTTGAAACGAGACCCTAGCTTCGTAGTTCTATGGTAAGTTTTTTTTGCATTATTGCGCTGGGGCTATGTTTCGTAATGGAATCTGGCCGTGCGTCTAGGTCTCGTTGTAGTTGAATGGACGGCGGCAGCGGCGATAGCGTTCGAGACTTTTTTGGTGTTCGCTCATTGGAGCTGTAACATATCGACGGTTGTATCGGATCTGGTCGGGTTGCGCAATGGCTGCGCAGCTATGTTCCGTAGCATCGCATCGGCTCGTGACCAGCAACCAATGAGCCACTTAATTAACTAATCAGTCAATCAATCAATCTATCAGTCAGTCAATCACTCAGGTGAAAGTTCGCAACAGAAGGGTGGAGATAATGGTAATGACCATGCTTGGTAATAGTAGGGGTAACGTCTATTATAATATGGTAGCGGCGGCCCTGTGGTCCGTGGTTCATCGAGTTGAAGTCGTTTCGCTGTACATAGGTGTTCAGGCTATCGCAGGCAACGGGAAAAAAACTGACCTGGTTACAGCATCGTTGTCCTGACCTCACTCAACTTGTGCTTTTCTTCAGCCGAAGCTATAGCTCGAAGTAAACGATGAATAAACAGGCGCATATAAACATGGCGGTAAAATCTGAAGGTACTATTGAATTGAGTTAGACCATCGAATGGATGGATGGATGAAAATGAAAGTGTTCTCGTTTAATAATGGTCCATCTCGAGCTGGATGTGTGTCATTGATTCCGATTTCACGGATTAGTTCAGCGGATCAACTCCGTAAGACTTCTGCGGACTGGGAATCGTTAGGATAAACGACTGGTTTTAGTCGCTCTTACCGCCGCTCTTTGGCCGATCTTACCGCGTTTGATCCTGTACAAAACCATCATCTTTTGCCAAGGCGTATAATTTGTCTTTGAAATACTTTTCGCTGTATAGAAGAACGAGAAAATTTGCCCCGGCATCGTGTCCTGTGTGTTGCCGTTAACCTTTATAGGAGTTGCTTAAGCTGTTACCGAGTGAATTCAATTTCGCTATCTACGTATGAACCTTGCTTCCGTTTAAAGCATGCCCGCTTGGAGCGAAATAAGGAATATATATATGCGTACATATGTGTGTCTCTATGTTATAGTTCATTGCGCAAATGTCTAACTTGAGAAGCGGTTAGCGGTAACTTGTTTCCATAGTTTTATTAAGTGTTTCTTATATTCATACGCATAATAATAGTAGTAATAGACGGGAACGTCTGCAATGTTACGTGAGCGTGAAGCCGGCTTAAGCAACGTGATAATGGCCACCGTTAGCTTGCGGAATACGGTGAGCGACTATGAATATATATATATATATATATGCAAACTGTGTTTTGCTGTTAGAAAAACATGGCAGGATCCCAATCCCGCTAAGACTGTTTCCTGGAAAGCCGCGACTAAACAAAAGGCTCTTGCTTTTCTTATCGTCCATAATATTCGGTGGAAGAGGAAACAACTAAGGGACTATCGCCCTTTTTTCAATTAATGATTGAAATATTGGCATCACTATGCCAGCCCAAAGTGGCTTGTTTCCTATGCAACGTTTGTTGTTAGTGTTGATAAAACTAATAATTGTCATAAAAGGCGTTCGGGTAGAGAACGGCAACGTCATCGTGGTAGCAAGTTACTCGATACGGACCGTAACGTATTGTGAAGGGAGCATTTAATTTTTCGTATTTGGAATTTGTCGTTGAGTCTCTGTTCTGACAGCGGAACATCAATTGGATATAGTTAGAAGGAGCCTGATGGAATACACTTTCGTGTTTCGTTTACGAAATAGACACTTCGTACTATAGACCAACTGGCAATACTTAGTAATTTGTATGTAGGTCCCTCCTTGTATTATACAATTTTACAAAATTATTTAGCCTTTGATTAGTTCTAACGTACGGTTTCCATTTTGGCTTCGCTAAGGTACAGTCTATCGTGTCAGACGGGTATGAACTCTTTTATATAAAAATGTATTATAATTTACACTCAACGACAACAAAACGCGTTGGCTGATAATAATGTTCATTTGTTTTTCCCGTGCCGTATCACATTACGGTTGAACCGCAATATCATAGAAATAGTACAGAACTCCCCAACTAAAAAGAGCTTTCAACCCAAGAACCAGCAGACGCAAAAAAAAAATATTATAGTATTAGACAGATAGAATGGAACCTATCAACGTTCTTCTATAGATCGGCTTCAATAGAATAGATACACATCTGGAAATAATACGCCATCCTTCGTAAGCTATTTTGCACGACCCTATTGAGCATTGCCCGGTATTACGACCGCCGCTTGGACAGCGGGTCATCGGGGGAGTCGTATTATAGAACCACCGTCGCCGCCTTCTTCCGCTGCTAGCACCAGAGGGGGAACAGCTACAGATACAATATTTTTCGTTACTTTTTTCCTTTCGTTATTTTTTGTGCTGCAAGTTTCGTCTACGGATGGTCAGATAGACAAATCTATAGGGCTGTTAGTCCTTGATCTGCTACCCGGCCATGTTTTTGAGCCCCTACGTCAACGTAATCAGCTCCGAGATTATTTGTCTCTTCGTACCGTTGGCTTCTAAAGCGAATTCGGCTGCTATTAAAGTGAAGCCATTTTTATTGCTGCTAACGTTAACAAAAACGACGGCAGTGAGCGAGCTAACGGTTCGCCAGTGCTCAGTACAAATTATAACGGTGTTCCGATACCAATTGCCTAGGAATACTACACATATAGTAACGGTACAGCCTTTACTACAGCTTAAATTACCTGATATAACTTGAAGTCAGTTACTGCGACCTCGCAGGCTGGTAAAATATAACACTAGGCATAGAGAAACAAGTAGTCCAGTGAGGTACTTCCAGGGAGAATTCGAGAGGTAGATATGAGAACAGAAATGAGGTGGAAAAAAGGTTCAAACAACAAGTTCATCTAACGTGCCACGTCCGCTACGGGACCACTGCTACTACTACTACGATTGTTACTAACTTCAGGCAATTACGTTAATCCCAATTACACTTATCCTCAGTCGATGTCTTCGAACGGAATGGCGTAAGAGCCATTCATATCTTAATTGTTTAACCGTATCTTAATAAACGAATAAATAATAACGTAACCGTTGCACAATAGTGCCGATGGCTATTGATAATAATGACGTATTTTGCGGCTCGGCGAGGTCTATTATGGCATGTTGACTATTTCCAGCAGATAATCTGCGGGCTTCCCGAAATCTTTTCAAACCTGGGTTTTGTCACGAACTTATCAATCCTATCGCAATGATTATATTGAAAGCGGCCCTGCGCCGATCATTTGTAAACACTTCGCCTATACAATGAAACTGTCCAATAGCTCCAATAATCCGTAAGCATTTTTGCGTTCAGGAGGATTATTCCGACTTAACGCTGGCTGTTAAAGTGTTCACAAAACGGCACTTCCTACATGGTTTCTTTAATAAGACCAGTATTACGTCAATAGTATCCGCGGGGAGGTCCAGAGATTAGGAATAAGATTTGTTGCTAATTCATGAACGCGTTAAGATCAAATATCGTTACATGACGTGCCTTTTTCCTTACAACAGCTGAAAATCTCTTACATGCGCTAACGAAATTGAACAAAATCAAAAGCTTATAGCCAAATCCGTGGCTTGTTTCTTGGTCGATGTTGGGGCCCCTGAGCGATGCCAAAACCGTTACGGTTATCGTGTTCGACTAGACCCAACGATGACGTCTACAGCAAACAACTATCGTGTCAAAGGATTAAGAAAAAATCATTCTATCCGAGAGAGTACCTGTCACCTTTAGGGCATTTATCTCCTGTTACGAGACCGACGCAGAAATTCAAATATTGGCGCGCAAACGGTCCACACTTCAGATGCCGCAGTGAAACGCTAGGTAACAATTATGGTAGATGCCATCTAGAAGCATTTAATACGTGGAATAGTGATCTTTTTTTATTAGATTGCTTGGGGAAAGGGTGCTTTCTCCTCCAAGCTGATGTCGTTGTTGAGGAATTTATCTGTCCGGTTGCTTGTGTGGGTGCCGGCAGATTGGTGGTGATAGCGCTTTCCTTTAGAGAGTGAAGATGCTGCCGTCATTAATCAAGTAATCTGGCTGTTATTAGAACAGACAAAAATATCAGATCAGTATTTGCTTCAAATCAGGGTTGTTTCCTGGAACGTTTAGAAATTTCTTGATATGTTTAATTGAGGATGTTCGAACTAAACTGATGAACCTGGCCGACGTTCAGTGCTAAGAGGCTGAAGGACCCAACGTAATCTTTGGCGTAGTCCTGTACCATTGACAACAATGATCATACATTTGTTGTGTGATTTGGAAACTTTTTTCTTCGATCATCCCATCCACAGTTAAGTTACATCATTGGAAATAGCGATTTTTAGCCGTTACATTTATCTTTAATGCGCCGATAATAATTGTCATTTCTAGCTTACTGTTATTCTTGCTATTTATAAAAATTTTGTGCTAATCCTATCCAAACGAGCAATGGATTACGAACACAGGCCACGCACCGGCCGGTCTCGATAATTTCATCTTACCACATTAATCGTCGACATTATTTACTTCGATTAGATTTAAAACCGGTGATTTTCTACTTTCTTTTGCCTTCCATTGCTGCCATGCTTGTTGTTGTTACTGCGAGTCAATAGGGTAACATAGAAATATGATGGTCTATCCAGCATCAGTCCGGAACTGCGTTCATTAGACGCTGTTTGAGAACGGCTATCTGCTGTTGTCCCAATGACGTAATGTCCAAGAGCCCCTTTTCTAGTCTCCACCGTAGTTTTGGCAATAGTTTACAGCCTTCTCAGTGGCTCCAAATCTCTGTCGGCGGGTACCGATCCGCTCCGAGGATAACGATTACCGCCGTCGCTGTTGCTGTTATTGGTGTTGATGCTGTTGGCAGGAGATTCGCCGATTCAGTAAAGATTAAATGGTCAAACGCACGATAAGTAAGCGTTTGGTGGTCTACATGTCTTTGCACTCTTTCATTCTTATGTGTACGTTCATCCATCCATCCATCCATCCATCCATCGATTGGTATATGGACGATGTCGTGTTGACATCCAACTCTCGCCTGCTGGCTGCCTTTCTATTTACTATTTTGTCTGATGTTATTCCTATGAGAGGGCCATCCATCCATTCATTCAGGCGACTGGGAAGCCGCCGGCTGATGGTCGGCACCATGCCCCGATATATAGGTACAT
Organism: Varroa destructor; assembly: GCF_002443255.2. NCBI lineage: Eukaryota > Metazoa > Arthropoda > Arachnida > Mesostigmata > Varroidae > Varroa > Varroa destructor. The sequence goes on along the minus strand of NW_019211455.1, from coordinate 55,469,551 downwards.
GCGTTGTCCGTTGATACCAATTGCCGTAGCATTTGTTGCTGCTTCTTATTTTGTTTTCACCATCGATCCCAGTTCATGGAATGCGGGTTGGCCTCCCTGATCAATATGTGTTGACCAGCGGGTCTACTGTATTGGATTATGGAAATTGTATCTGATCAGAAGCTGCTTCACTGTTCCCATTAACGTGACTTTTCGAAGCCTGCTGTTATGACTGGCTAGTTCGGCCCTAGCTTAAACGTACGCCTGTGCCGTACGGTAGAGACTAAGGGGCTGATACTGGGACCAGTTGTTCGGGGTACCGCTTTCTGGTCGATAAAGACGACAAGCAAGATATGTAGGTGTAAGGAATCAGCTGGTTGATTTCGTTGCTGATTTCTTCACTAATAATTTTGTTCATATTCATTAGAAGCCGGAGTCTGTGTCGGCTGTTATGTCAGAGCAGCACAACCTCTGCTGTCATCGGCACAACTTCTGCCTGATCTATTGCTGTGACCTTTTATGCTATTGTCGTTGCTGGCTTTTCTACGCTGCTGTTGCCAAGTGTTTTGTCCTGTCGGCTAGAATGTAGCCGACTGGCTAAAACACGCACCCGACACTTCTAGTAGACTTTCCGCCCACAGACACATGTGGGGCAAACACAAGTTGGCCTCGTCGCAGTCGTCGTTCAAAGTCTTCGTTCACCGTTTGACGACCAATCACGCTGACGATCAACTGATGCTTTAAAACAACGACAGCTGCTACAAGAGTAGTAAGCGTGTGACGCTAAGGACGTCATTAGCAGCTGAAGCAATAGAGGTAGCGTTGTATATTACCGGCCTGTCTCTTTATCTTCTGTTTTTTTTTCCGTTTACTTTTCATCGCTGTCGACTGCAACAATCGCGAAGTAGTCCTGCCGCAACGACAACAATATAGTCAGCAGCAATCCCCAATGTAACACGCCAGTCGCCACTGTTGGGGTTCATATTGTCAGTTGTGTGTGAACTATAGGGATTGCGTGCGAAGGGAGGGCAATATGAATTGCGTCTTGCCATCGCTGTTGCCGTCAGTATTGTTGTTATCGTGCCTGTTTTTGTTGTCGCTGTTTTGATGGGCGGCCTTATCAGTGGTTCCGCCGTGATCCGTGCAAGGATGCTTGCCCGTCACCGCAGGAGCACCAGCAAATTGTCAATGCGAGCGATGACGCTAACTAAGCGTGATCGTCTATACCAGCGGGTGTCTGTCGCCAAGACGTATTGGCGTGGTGCCGGCATTCGTTGACTCAGTATCGCTATGGTTGCCCTTGTTGAAAAGCGGTTGCCGCTTACTAGTGGCTAGGTCACTTTCGTTGTTTATTATATCGTTGACGATACATTGCCGTGTAGTTGCTACGTTTGCCTGTTGTCCAGCCTACGCCCCCATCTCCCCTCTCTCACACACAAACAGGCACACGGGGCACATCCAGTCTTCCCAGCTCCTCCTGTCTCTTTCCAGCAAGCACCAGTTCTCTGTCGTTGTTCCTTGGGCGATAGCGAATGCAAGGGGCTACTAAAACGCCGACTTCCTCTTTATAATGCTATCATTGGCCAATTGCTAAGCTCGTGGACCTGATTTCAATAAATAGACATTACGATTGTCGTTGCATTTAGCTGCTGCTGTCGTTGTTCGGAAGGCCGCCATATCGGCTCCAGTTGTCCAGCCTGTTCACTCGCTACTGACCAACAGCCACAGCACATGTGACAATAGTCAGCTGGTACTGCTAACTTGACGGGATAACGCAATCATCATGACGAACATCGATAGATCCTGCTGGTCCTGTTGATTTAAGTCGTCGTAGGTGCAGCCGTCGCTGGCTGGTCAGTATCTATTGCAGTAGCGACACCGGTAGGTCGCGACCAGCAGGTCCACTGGCTAACGCCGGCTGACTAGCATTACACGCTAGCTGATCTTGGCGGCGGCGGCGGCGAACGGTTGACGGTAGATGAGAGTGAACGAATCGGAGGACGCGATGCTGAGATGGAATCGAATGAAGCGAATAGCGTTAGCAATCGTCACAACTGCTGCTCATTAGCGGCTCTTGTTTCCGTTGATGACAATGATGCAGTGCGTGTTGGTCGATGTCGTCTGCTATTACTTCGTTGTTTTTGTACACCGATCCTATATCTATCGGGGTATTCTCCGTCGAACTGGATTGGTCAGTGGCTATGGGCGCGGCCGCAGCAATAGCGACAGCAGCCTTCGTCACAGATGTAGCAAAAGGGCCCGTAAAAGTAGCGGATTCAGTAACGGAAGCAGCAGCAGCAGCGAACCGTCAAACTAGCTACCGATGGTAGATTAGCATCCCCGTGCAGGCGCAAGTCACAGCGTAATGCTTCGAGTTTTACCTCGTAAATCGCTGGACAAGGCTTTCCTTGTTTGTGATAAATCACTAATGTGAAGTTCATCCTTACCGGCCTATCGTAGCTACGGATAACTGGATAGGGAAGGGCGGTATAGCTCAGCTGATCACTGGCACAGCAGCATCTCCGGCCTAGATCTGAGGGTAGTGAGCTCCTTTATTGCGTCTTACAGGATTTGATCCCTCGAACCGACCTCTGAAAATTCGAATCCGCTTCACCATCCATACCGTCGTACCATTGACAGTTTCTTCGATCGCTGTTCTAGAACTCGTTCGCCGGTCGGTGGCACACATCAGCTTCTGAGAGAGTGTTACCTTCGCCACCGACTGCTCCAGCAGCCTTTGTATCTACTCTCCTATTGACCCATCGACACGTTTGTCTGTGTCGCCCGTGCGCCGGTTAGTCGATAGACATTGGCTAGAAGAACGCGACAAAAGCAAACTGCTACTGCTAAGGCTGTTAACAAGTGCTGCCGTCGCCGCAATACTACGTGTACACGTAATCGTTCGTACACAACAGCGAGACAGAGCTCAGAGCGAGGCCTAACTCTCGCCAAGGACACACGCCATTGTTGAGGAGAGTCCTCATAAAGACCAACCAGTAAACTTTCTGCGCTTGCCGAAATTGTTGGTGTCGCTCGTACTAGGACATCACGGGGCCGTACTCACTGACTCGGATATTTGTGAGAGAAATGACTAGCCAACTATCAATCCAGAAACAAAGACAAAGCGAAAATTCACAAAGGTTTAAGAGCGAAACCCGCCACTATCTATATAGAAAGACAACGACGACGAAGGTGCGACACTATGCAAAGTCGGCAACTTTCATTCTGACCAATCAGCCAGTGTATGTATTACATTACTCCATACGATTATTGTGCGATTATTAGTCTTAGGTAGCTAAACATAATAACGCTACGATTGACAGTGGTGCCAGAAAAGGCTGGGGGGTTGTTGCGACGGCAGTGATAGCTGAACGCCTAAAGAAAACTTGCCGGTTCGCTGGTGAATTAGTGTTGCGGCAGAGGGTTGCGGAGGTGGTGGCATCATAGGAAGCGTCGAAGGCGTTGCCTTAGCCAATAGTGATAGTCAAGTAGTCAGCCAGTGACGCGCGGCGTAGTTGTTGACACGCGGTTTTGATGGAAGCGGCGAGCTTGTTTCTGGTATTGCGGCTGTCGTTCGTTTGTGGGGTGGGGGTCTACTAACGCGGTGAGGGTCAGTGTGTGAGGCAAGGCCACAGAAGGGACGCTACTACAGGAGAAAGCTGGTGTTCGACCCGAACGAGACTGTTGAATAGTAGGTTTTCCCGTAGAAATCAAAATGGACTGAGACGAGAAAATTGTATTTTGTTTTATGACAGTCTGTAACAGGAACGCCAACAGTATTAGACAAAATAGACGCTTGATGCAGTGAGGTACGGCGTGGCTTTACAGATACAAATGGGGTTATCATCACAATCATTAAGGACGATGGAGGTCGACCCCGATAGTTGACTGGGTAATAAAATTGTTCTTAGACGATGGGGCAGCAGCAGCAGCAGCAGTTATAGTAGCTTCGGGTGAAAAATCGAGGCAACGTTTCCGTTAATAGAGTAATGACGTTCGCGACCTAATCGAACGCTTCCACTAAATTCTATGCTATAACGGGGACTGAATCTGTCGTCACATACATAAATGGCCGCCAACGGCTGCTGGCAATAGCAGTTCCATCATCAAATCGAAGTCATCCGGCTTCAGTATAGCGCTCGATACTATTGATATGTCAAACGGTGATGTTACCGTTGTAGTTGGTAATACACTTGCCACAAGTCAGTGAGACTAGTCGAGCGTCGCGGCCAGAGTAATGTTTAGCTGGATAGACATTTGGTGCGGGTTTGGTGTTCGCGGTACTGCCTGAGCGGGTGAGCACAAGACTTGTTTCAATTCATTTCGACATCTTTGATCCACACACTTTGCCAGTGAAAAGTAACGTTAATGTACTCTGAAGTGTTGTTCCGTGCTGTGCGTGAAGATTTTTTTCTAGGCATTTTCATCATCATTTGTCATGTAAGTAATTCCCTTGTTGGCATATTTGCATACATTGTTTAGGCAATAGCAACAGCAGCACAGGTGTTAAACATCTGAGAATCTTCTTCAATAACATTTTTCGTTTCGTAAGAATGCTCCCTGTTGTTCCGAGTCACCGCTTGGTGCTTGCAACTTATGGACGGTCGTTTCTTATAAAAAATCTTTTAATTTCATGTCTTTCTTTTCGTGTTCGCCTGTATCCCTCACCTTTTGTATAATAGGGCACCCACAACGCTATGCTATCCATTAGTTTCGTCGTCCGCTATACCGCCGACTCTTGTTTGTACCAACTGTCATATTTGTCACTGTCTTTACGTGCTTACGTGAATAGGATGTGCAGATCTAATGACTTCGCGCGAAGTTTTCGCGACGAGTACCCGCCTGCTGACCGCCAATGGCTAATCGAGTGTGGTAGAGTCGACATTCAGCCTCCTCGATCTGTGTCAACTACGGCTGTCCGTTAAACAACGAAAGCTGCTGATAATGACGCCGCTGTCGCAGTTACTGCGTTGCAATGTAAACGTCGTCACGCATCCTCTCTCTCTGCCGCGTGCCGCTAAGCCGTGCGCTATTCATACACGATTCTATAGTGCCGGTGTCGTTCGCGCTCATCTGCCCGGCAGGGATTTTCCGCCAGGAACTAAACACTTTCGTTTGATTGGACGCTCGGCCTCGCACTATCGCCTCAACGACGGCGGTAACAGCTATCATTTCCATTGCCACTACGAGCACAGATAAACGAAAAACACTGACGAACATAGATATGGGCAAATAGAAAGGGCAGCATGGCAACGATCGAGGCGACAATGGCGTCAGCAGGAGCAGGAAAAAAAAAGCATTTGAAGTGAATAGCGTTGTCTGTAGCGGTACTTCGCGGGGGAAAAGGAAAGATCGAGCGTTCGACAATGGACGCACTTGCGGACTTTTGCTGCTTTGTTTTAATTGTGGCGTTCGGTTTGGCCCTGTTGTTGTCGGTGGCGGGTTTCGGACACGGCCTGTAATGATTGCGGCAGTAAAAGGTCGCAGCGGCTTACCCGATAGTAACCTACCGATAGTAATTCGTGTGATGTGGCATCAGTGAGCGGCAAAGGCATCAGGGTGCAGATAGCAGTGAGCGCAACGGCAACTAGACATAACCTAATTGCGTTGAGTACATTGGCGGTGCACGGCACATGCGCGAAAGATTCTCGCTCTTTCTCTCTCTCTCTCTCTCTCTCTTTCCGCTATCGTAGACCCAAAACGTTCGCCGGACGCCTGAGCCAGGTGCAGCTTGGGTCTATTCTGCGACGTCACGCGACAAAGAACGCAGTAGGCCGCTTGCTGGAGTGTTCGATGTAGTGGGTCTATGGACGAAATAGGTAGCAGCAACAACAACAACAACAACAACAACAACACTCTGTAGTATAAGCAGTACAAATAATCGCGTGTGACTGTCAGTCGTCTAGTTCGAATCAGGCGATCCGAAAGATCGTCAGTTTCCAAAAGTTGGTGTGCGCCGTCTCGAACAACGTCTATCGAGTTGTATAAGAATAGGAGAAAATGGTCTAATCCAGTAGCTCGACTATTTGACGTTGTTTGTAGGTGTGCGTATGCTCACATAGACCTTTGGCGCTTACTGAGGTCGCACAAACGTTGGCCATGTTTACCTACGGTTCAAAGAAGCAATTCTGGTTAAAACTGCGACACAATGTGCTGCGACTCTAGTTTCAGTTATCTAAGATTGACGAAGGGGTAGATTATTGCCGGGAGTCTGCGCTAACCATCGATTATCTAACGGCCGTGTACTTACGGTGCGGAAGGCTGACATTACACAACGCATTCAAGTCTAAATTAAAAAAAAAAACAACTTTTCTAATTTGATGCTAACAAAACGTTCAGTGGCGTTTCTAAAAACGATTCTCGTCCGTAATATTTTCTGGTGTATTCAAACTGATCATGCAACAATTACTGACAACGCGATCTAGTGAACGCGAGCAGAATTTCTAACATCGTTCACCTGATACGCCCATCTAACATAGCTTCTGTCTCAATCTGCGTGACTTACGTGACTCGACGCAAGTCGAGAGACTAGAAAATCTGGCCTTGGCGAAGACAAATCACAATTCGCGCCGCTACCGCATCGGCGAGCAGCTATCCGCCGTCCGGCCCTTTGCCTCAGTCAGACGGTATCAGTCAGCGATGCCCCTACAGTCATCGGACCATTGCATGTTGATGTTCCATTTCGAAGCGACTTCCCCTTTCCACGCAGTTGCTACTGCGACCGGAGTGACGTTGCTGTCGTGTTTGGTACTGCTGCTGGCGCCGCCTGTGTTGGTCACCGACGTGATCGTTGGCAGAGCTGCGCAAGGGCCTTGGAGGCGATTGCGACCCGCATCGTGTCTTCCAACACAACATTGCGGTCAGTCTGGCCGCCCGTCTCTGAGCACCAATGGAGTTGTCTGGCTATTGACAGAGACAGTGAGCGTCGGTCTGACCAGTCTCTGGCAGCGGCTACAGTTTCAACAACGGAAAGCGAATCGGACCTAGCCGTCAACCTTTCTGCGTGTTTGGTTGTACGTACGTTGAGAGCATGTATCAGACGGCGTTCGTGCGCGTTCTCGTTGTACATTACGCTAGAATATTAATGCAGACGAAAATGCAGAAAGGACTGGGAAAGCCCCAATTGTTACAGGCAGCTAACAGATCTACATAGATATCTAACAACATCTATTCTAACAGCAACTACGTCAGATCTTAACGCAGTATGGACGAGCAAACTACCAGCCAGTAACTATGTCTAGCCATACATAACAAAAGCTAGTAATAATAAGATAGATAGCACAAACGCAGGAACGAGACCTACTGTTGCTTATCCTACTACCCCCTTTTACAGTTTCGTCTTTTGGACAAGAAAAACACAGCTGTAAACGTTGTTTTTGTTTGACGATGCTGATGGTCACTGCTGTCGGCCTGACAGCGTCGTTGGTAGAGATTGCCACGTTGCCACCGTAACGTTCTTCTCGCTGCACAGAAGATGTAGGCAACATTTCGGAGCAGACGCATTCGATAAACCATAGTTGAATGGTCCAAGTGACAGGCCGACGGTCCAGTGCAATAGAACTAACGGGAAGCAGGAAGAGAGAAGATTTCTAAACGAATCCTGTCCGAGTTGACAGTTGTAAAAAGACCACTAGCGCGTCTGCGTTAGTGTGAGTCAGTGTGTCCTAATCGGACTTCATAGCTTCTGGCCTCTTTTTGCTGCTTGACGATCGGCTATCGGCCTGCAAGGCAAGCCCTTAAATGACTATTGGAGAAGCAACAGTGATTCGTGGTAATGTTGTACCAAGCGTAGTAGAACTTGCTAGCGCGACGGCACTGCCAGTAGCATTCAAGTTTGCTCCATTTATTGTCGATTGAATGGCTTTACGAACGATACCATTATTTGCGGCGTTGAGTGATTCGAACACGTTCGGTATAATAGCAACAAAGTAGAAACAATATGGACTATGTATTTTTAGATGGCAAAAGTATAATATTAGTATTAATTTTCAACATGATGTATTTTTTTCATTATCACATAAGATTCTATTCGATGAAGGCAATAGTAGTCCTGTACAAATAATTTCCTAGCGCTGAGTTAGTGTCGCTAGTGTCTTACACAGAAGACACAAAAAGTTCAAAGAAAAAAAAAACAATTCGTGCACCGGATACGTATGTTTCTCGATCTCAAATACCCTAGTGAAACTAAGAACGACTCACCTAGAACGTACCTCAAATGCCCCCACCTGCATGTAGTATTTCCATGTTTTTCGAACTTGATGACTTTGATTGTTAGCTGTCTTGAGCTGAATAATGCCGCCCTCTGAGCTGAACGATAAACGGGGACTGTAGTAAGCGGACAAACTAGATGAAAATGAATGTACTTGTAATCGCCCGAAGCTAAACTCTTCTTGGCCGTCGTCGTAACATTATATAGCATGTTGCCACGAGAGGCTTCGTATATTTCTAGGTAAACAGGCAAGTTGAAGTTGAGAGGTCGCAACCAGAAAACAACCTTCAATAACCTTCGATCGATACTGACCGAAGTTCAGGTCATAGCGTGCGCAACGAAGGCATGGCACAGGAAAGATATTTAAACCTGTGCACGTTCTGTGCACAGCGGATCTGGAAAACTTGAAACTAGACATTGTGCGACTTTATTTTATCCATATATTTATTATTAAATATTTTGCTATTATGCTGAAGGTCCTTCCGAAAAATAGTATCATAGATCTAATTTAATTACCTCGCGTACACACTTCTGGTATAGAAAGTAGAAAAAAATGGGCAAGCTTGCTTTTACCTATTTAGAAAGAAGTGTTACAATCCCACAAATAACTACTAGAGACTCAATAATAGACTTGTCCGGCTGCATTTTTGCTTAATTTTTCTGTCGCGGTCTAATTTTTACGTAAATTCTGAGTAGATCACGCAGGCTGAATGGTTATATGCAACGGCAACAAACTGTCAAAGTGTTCACGATGAAATAACAGAAGAGAATTGTTTGCTCTAGGCACTTTCAACGCAGGATGATGCTGGTTGTCCTGATACGTCCATAATAGCCACGTGTGGTTTTTACAAGATAAGGGAGGTTATTGATGCGTAATGGACAAAGCGTTGATCTTTCCCCTTGCGGACTACGATTCAGACTACAACGGCGTTAGCACATCACGCCGCCACGTAGAACGTCTGCTCGTTAGAAGGCCTGTTGAAGCGTGCTTCGATGCCTCTACTGGTGTTCAACACCGTAGAAAGAACCATGCTGCTATCGATGCGTTTTTCAATATTAAACGAAATCGTCCATTGAACTTTAAAATTTTAGTGCGATTTAATTGACAGTTGTTCATGACTAACATGTTACTGATACAAAGATGACGGCCCTGTGTTTTTAGGGTAATTTATATCTGGCAAATGTTTGCTAGGTTATTTTCAAATTTGGCGCCAATTGCTAAGCCTTTTTGTTGGTAGTACATCAAGGTGCAACTGGTGGAAACGCCTGGTGGACATACAATAATGAAAATAAAGAATTGCTTTTACAGTAAGCAGGTTCTATTCATGCAAGTTCGGTGTTCTTCATAAATAATCATGATGATGATGATGATGATGATGATAATTAGGCGAGATAATTATCTCCAAGAGCTTAACGAAGCCAATGCAAGCGAAATCGGGTCGCCTCGCTATCCGTATACCCAGTCTGGTCGACAATAATCCGCATGCAGCTTCCTGCAATAACCTTTCCGCAAGACGCATTAAGTCACGTAAGTGAGACAGTAATGTCTGCGGGTGTCGATCACTTCAATAAACCTATGCCGTACGGCCAAGGCTGTTACATTGCAGGTTACTATCGCTAATGGAGTTTCCGTTGCGTGTTGGTGAGTGTCCAGCGTGCACATTTTCCGCTCGTCAATAGGTACGTAGCGTATAGAACAGATCGAAAGATCGAATCTGCTCTGGTCTATATAGGAGTTCCCGGCTGCTTACTCTCGTGAGTTCGTGCCGGGATTTTAGGAAGCCCTCAACTACTGAAAGGATTGCGAACGATGGGGGTGTAAACGCTACCTACAAGCGCATGCTTTTATTCTACATAGAGGCACATATATCTTTATTGGCAAATCGATACTGGAGTTAAACTACTACTTGGCCATAACATCGCTAATTAAGCTAGAAGTATTTAAAGGTAAAGCTAAAAGAAATTAAAATAATCCGACGAATGCATATTTCTTCTTAAGTTCTGATTTATTTAAATTCGATAATCTTGTTTTTTTTTTTTGCTTTTGTTTCTTTTAGATGGTCCTCGCGTAAACGACGCACCTCAATGTCGGATACAAGTGATTCTCGCAGCGATACCATGGACGACTGTATGGCCGCCATGGTGCTTATGAGACTTTCGGTATCACCGAAAAGCCCGCGCATTTCCGGATCCGACTCTGGTGAGTGCAGATGGTGAATGGTTATTATTTGGCAAGAGCACAAGTTATTTTTTTTGTTAGATCATCTAATTTGAGCCTGATAGATATTAACAGTACAAGCCCATTTACCGAAAAAGAATATTCGCTTCGAGCATTCAACCGTGTTAAATAGGTTCTTGGCATCTTTATTCCATCAGGCATCGTGGAAGGCCTTCGATCTTTTCTGTCTACTGGGGGCGCGCATTGGATCAATGTTATTTGATTGTATAGGTTCATTGCAAACTATGCCTCATGCATGGCTTACATGCTACGATGTACATAGGAATTAGTTTGCGTACATACACAAACCAGCAACGCAAGGAAGTTTCAGAAGCGAACCCAACACGATCCAAAGGGCTTTTTCAAAACTGCCTTAGCTTGCGACTTCAGTGTGCGGTAGCAGTTCTTCTTCTATGCGTGTATAAGCATATATGGGTGTATGTATGTATATACCCATGTATATCGCTAGTTAACACGCACTTACACATGTTTATACACGCGGACATACGACCTCATAAACTGGATAACGCAGTGGAACTTTTTGGCGAAGAACTTTATACAACATATATCCTGCGTGCCCATCTCTAGGAAAAAACAATACAGCTCTCAAAACATGGTATGTTGACGCGGACGTCACAGGAAATGGAAACTGCTCTGGATCATTGCGGATACAGAAGCGTTCGGCTTGCAATTTTTACATGTTACCCTTGTACCAAGCTGAAGGGTACCTGGCGCAACAAGGATCTCGTCCTTGGATAAGATACCTAATACGTCAAGAGCTGCGAGCGCTCTTGAGGCAGCGTAGTATCTTGAGGCCGTTTATTTGATCATCGTCCTACCAGTTTCGTCTTGTTTTCGATACTCTCCTCTTCGCGTTTTGCCTTTTTCGTCTCATCTCAGTGCTGTCATTTCAGACGTCAACTATGAGGCGTCACTTAGCCAATTAGCCAGCCAAAGTTGCAACGATATGACTGCTGAACGATTTGTCCTCGTGGACGACCTATTTATGGTTTGCATTATGACAGTGTGACGTTCTCGGGATCTTTCATGTATAATATGGCAATTGCAACGATTTCTTTGAGCGAAGAGAAAGTTCTGTCGTCTCATCGTCGTAATCGTTGGTAAGCATCTTGTACTTGTCGAAGCTAGCCAACGATCGAATAGACCGAGCAAAATCTGCCTACGGATCGTCCCTAAAAGAAGTACATGCCATTCTCGCTTCTTCTGTTTTGCTCCCGAACCTTATGCCCTAGTGCGCTTCTGTAGAAACGAGCACTGCCGCGATATACAAACGCCTTCGTGTGCCCGACTCTGTGCGGTGGCTGACTAGTCGCGATCAACGCTGCCACCCGCCGACGCTGGTGCTGCTAATGTTCTACTTACACCATGAAGGGTCCCTCCTCCGCTGTTCTCAACCAAGCATCTCCCTCTGACCTCCTCTTTGCCTGTATGTATCTGTTTCGGTATGCTTGAACCAGCACATGTTTACCCACTAGGTCAGTTGGCCTTCTAGCCTATCTAGCTTGGCCTGCGGCTAGCCTAGGCAGTGCTTCAATCTTCTATAACCGAGGCTTCAGGCCCTAGACCACCACACTTCCGATAGTCAGCTTCTCTAGGTCGCGGTTTTTTTCACTATGCCTCCTACCCCCCACCAGCAGGTGTTCCGTCGTTAACCCCCAATTTTTCCTGACACTGTCAGGATGCCATCCAACCACCCATCCAACAAACTCTTGAGGTTTTTCTAAGACTGGCATCCTGCCCGCTGCCCGAACGGTAACTCGTCTCTAAGCGCGGTAAAAGTTATTGGCTGATGGTGGGAGGGGAATATTTTGGCACAATAAGGGTCGTATATGGGAACTTCATAACCAGCCTTTGGGAGGCTACTTAGGGGTGACTCAGTAAACGTTAGTCCGTGGCTACTAATCGGGTGCCTCTGTCACCGCTGTTTAGTTCGTTCTGTGACTCTAATTCGTTGGCAGTAAAGTGGGTTGCCATCAGCATAGCCAGGACCGGCGCCGCCTTTTGGTGCTATACACACCACCCTGACAGCACACAGCGTTTCATGGGACTGTTAACTGTGGGGTTAGCTCTGACCGTCTGTGTATGGTGCGTTTTTGTGTCCGTGTGTGTGAGTATCTGCTTGTGGGACCGCTCTATTCGGCTTTCCGGTGCGTTCCGCTCATCTCGGTGCTTTGAAACTAACCCATAAAGAAATGGTATTCTGCAAGAACGGGGAATAGAAGGCCTTTCTGTCTTTGGAAGACAGATTGGTCCTCTGAGCCTCAATGGACCGGCAGTGGCGCCGGCCCAATCATCGTTATATAGGACTTTCAAGGTTCGTAGTGGAAAGAAGCCGACCGGCAGCGACAGCCCCTGAGGAAGAAAGCTACTCTAGGAAATATGGTAGCGGCGTTTCGTTTTGCGTTTTGCTCGGTTGGGTGAGTTGCGGGTTTGCTCTCGAGGAATTTAAAGGGACCGGCCCTCTTCCGTCAGGCAAGCTTGCAACAGGGGCAGTGCGGCCGACAAGAACTCCAGTAGCAGTCACTGCCAGACGTCGCAGATAATGCTGCACCCCAGCAGTCAGTTAGCTCGGTCGTTCGCTGCGAGAAGTTCGCCGCTAGTCTGAGCAGTAGTCGACAGCGTACGTGTTTGTGCGGAGAACCAAAGCCCCCGTTCGCTTTACCCCTTCCCTGTCTCCGCCGAAACGACGAATAGCCTCATACGCGCACACCCTATCTACATTTTGGCTGAGAACTGGCTTGCTCTGTGTGAAGCAGAATTAACGTAGGGAACGTGTGATAGCCGTGAGGCCGTTCCGTCCGGCGTTTTTGCTGTAGCATACATCAATTTCAGCAGCCCGTCCTTTTACCCTCGTTACCGTTACTGCGACCAGCTAGTGAGTTGACCTTGGCTCAGATGGGGAAACTGGTAACAGACATACGCGCTGGGGAGCCAGACAGAAAAAAAAGCGGGACGGTCCGTTTATTCGCTAGCTTCAATGAGCAGTTCGTGTAGCTACTATTCGACAAAATGCTTTCCATATCTTGAAGACTCACTCACAGATTCTTCTCGTATGACTGTATTGTTGCTATGATAATGTTTCTACAGCTAGCTAATGTATGTTCGTTGTTGTGTGAAAAATTAGGATATTATGTTAGTGCTTGTTTTGAGAATCATATATTTTGATAGTCGTCAGCTTTTCAATTGTATAAAGCCAATTTTAATTGTTTTTGAAATGATAACAGTTTGACCTTGGAGTTCACCTTTGAGAATTCGTGCAACAATATATTGAGGCTCCTGGTCTTCGCTTTTTATTAAAAGCGAAAAAAAGATTTTATTAAATCTTTATGCCTTTCATTCAATGTTGTTGCGCCTGCTGTTCTGGTCTACGATCGACAGTGTCGACAAGACGGTTGTTCTTATCAACCAACCTTACAACGCCCCATGTCCTTGGCTCTTTTCGGACCTGGACATACGCAGGGAAACGCCTCCGTTTCTATTTTTTCGATCTCGTTGTGCTGTTTTGTATTGTTTATCCCATCAAGCAGACTCAGCTTTGTCTGCTACGCTCTCAGCAACGAATGGTCGAAAGCTTTTGCTTGGCCTCGTGCGGTTAAGCGAAAGACGCTCCGTAGGTGCGGGGCAGCGAGACGTTTTTCGGCGTTTTCGACTAACAGACACGCAGTAAAACGAGCCTTGTTGGCTTGGCCTTGGTTACGCTGTGTCAGGCCATCCGTTTCGGTACTCCGCTTCAGGTTTCCGTTATTCCATCTCCCCACTGGGCCAACCGTTCCTTCTCCACTTGTCTGCTTTCAGAATTCCCTCTTCTATTGCTGCTGGCTTTCAACTGACTTTCGGGTTTTCGATTTAGCTACATGTCGTGTGCACTCTTTGAACTGCTGTGGGTAGTGCCGCGGCGATACCAGCACCTGAAGCGTTCACGGACGCCAAAATCGGCGCTGCCGCTCACTTTCTGGCAAGACACACTGACAAATACATACATACACACATACGCCCCAGACTCGTTGTACTCTTTGTGGAAGTGGAGAGCCGTGTCTGGGAGAGGGTTACTTCCTCCGGGATGCAGTGAGCAGTGTACAGGCACGCGAAACGAATGAATGAGCGAGCGAGCGAGTGAGTGAGTGAGTGAGATAGGCGGCCGGTTGCCCACTCGGTGGCTGTGGCGGGCGGCAGCGGCCGAACTAGGTCATGGCCTTCCGCTCACGCACTACGGTAGGTAGGAAAATAGGGGGAAGCAGACAGGCAGGCACTAAGACCGAGCAGGCAAGGACTGTTGGGAAACTGGCAGGGAAACTTTACTGGCTGATGCCTCTTCTTCACTGCTCGCTGGCGCCGGTACCCCTCCTGCTGCCCTCACAGTCGAAGCCGGGGCAACCAGTCAGCCCATCGGAGTTTGTGATAATACCTCCCACTCCGCGAGTCGTGCGTGCAGACTCTTCCGCTCTACTACCTGCACCCTGCGTCCGAGAGGGCGACGACAACGACGTCCGCTGGCTGGAGTAAATCGGAGAGGGAAGACACGGCTGCGGCCGTACGGGGCTGGGGCAAAGACCTCTCTCTCGGAGAGTCTGCCGTGCTTTGCGTTAGCTTTCCTGAGGCCAGCTCTGGCTGACATGACATCAGTGGGGCATTGGGCCACTAGGTCCGGGGAAGTCCGATCCTCCTGTCTACCCCCATTCACCCTCTCACTTCGTTCTATTACGCAGTTTGCGCCTCCTTCTTGCTATTCATTGTTTCTACTGAAGGCTAGCGGATACTTGTTAACAAACAGCGTCAACTAACAGCGTTAGAGTAGGAGGTGTAAGTAAATAGCCGCTGCTGGTAGTGGTGCTCTGGTCGAGCAAGCATTTAGTTTCGAGTTAGCTCCAGCTTATGTAGTTTTAGTAATGCTAATATTAGTATAAGCGCACTCTATTAGAAAGAGTGTCCTCCGATTCGTTGCGGATAGTTCTATTAGGGAGAAAGAGATGCAGACAGAAGAACCGCTGAGGACGGGGGACCCCCTGACGACGCGGCACAGGTCACGTGAAATAGAAGACATGCGCGCACGAGGGACGGCTAAAGCGGTGGGCGCGGTGACGTCGAGGAAGCTAAGACGTGAGATATGAAAATAGCAACTTCGTTCATGGCAGAAGCAGCTTTCAGGACAAGGAATCATAAATAAATGTAGTTTGAAAATGAATACTTGTTGTCGTGGTAATTAGTAGTGATGATGAGCTTGAGCTGTGCGATTGACAGTTAATTCGAAAGAACAAGAAAGACAAAATTCAGCTCAGACATAGGATTGAGTCATATTATTGAGTAGGTATCCATTCTGGTTGGAATATTGCACTAGAAAAGCTATTGAGATCGGTGCGCTGACGTAAGTTTGCAATGGGACTGAGTGAAGCTCAAAAATGGTACTTATTTCGGTTCTCAAAGAGTTATACAAGATGCACTTCCCGAGGCGTCTTGGCCAGTTGTATGTCTACATGACTTAGACTAGAATATAACTTTTATAATTTGGTGTTTCTGATTATTAACTTGGAACGTTTAGCAATAACGAAAAGCAGCAAAAACGTCAGCCACAGTCCGCGTTTATTGTTATCGCGCAACAATGACATCGAACTGAGTATTGTGATCATTAGTAGGACGGGTAGCGACGATACAAAGGTGTACTCGTTCGTGATTCGGTGGGTGCTTCTATTATCAAAGGATCACGCGATTATGACTACGCTTATGGGGATCACTGTCTGTAATATTACTGCTACGATAAGAACGACAAGCTGCCAACTGTCGTAACTTTCGGCTAAAAAAAAAAAAAAACTCGACTTCGCCTTGCAACGAGTTACAGCACGATTCACGAAAGTAGCTATATTGAAAATTTCGCATTTTCGTGAGTACTTTTCGTGTCCTGATCTTATGATGCGCGAGCAAATATCGACACTTAAGGGTTGAGAACCCTTATGGTTTCGCCCTCTCCAGAAGTAACGTCGCAGTACCAGCTACTAGTAAATCCTTCGTTGCCTCCGAAGGTGAACTACGAAGCTCCCTTGATGTATAAGATATTTTAACGTAACTCGAGTCTACTTGTGTCAACTCGAAATTGATGTATCGAGTACTTATTTTCTTCTCTCTTGCAGCTGCGGCTAATTGCCACAATGGGTGGCATGGTAGTAGTCCAATGTTATAGAGATTGATTTGAGCTTCACTGAGGGTTTGAGCTAATAATACAGATAGCAGAAATATTTCTAGTTTCTGCTACCTACTGAGTGTATTAAATATACAATGCAAGTTATAACTGAGCGGGTGTGTCTCAATCAAAAATCCACGGCTGCAGACAGCGTACGAACTTCGAAACGTGGATGATATTGACCAAGGGCATTTGTGGACGGCGGCTGCAGATGTCAGTGTAGTAATGTACTGGGTGTCGGCCGTGTGGCCCAGACTCGCTTGTTGGATTGGTCTGCAAACTCTGCAACCTTGGGGGCTTCGTCCTTGAGACGCTCCACAAGCGGAAAGAGCGGGAGTACCTTCAAGGCCATCTAGGGGGCTGCCGCCGCGGAAGCGGCCGCTGTTCAGGCGGCCGAATCCTGCACCTGCAGCGGCAAACCACTGCAGCTGGCTGACTCGATCGCTCTTTAGCTAGGCAGCTATAGCATGAGAACCGACTAACCTTTAGCAGCTGTAGCTGCATGAGGCTGGAACAGCTTTGCTCCTCAGTCTCTCCTTCAAAAGATTCGAAATAGCAAGACCAATTGACGCCGCCGCCCCGCCACTGCAGCAACGACATCGCGAGCAGCAATAGCTGCTATCGGTGTAACACAGAAATGCGATGCCCTCTCCAGCTGTTTCTGCTGTTCAAGGCCTTCTTCTGCTAGACCTTTCCTCGGTCACTTCGAAGACCTCATACCCCCGACGTCCGCAGCAGACGTAGCGGTAGGAGGAAGCTGGAAGAGGGAATGGCTCAGTCGGGCTAGATGGTGGTTCCTCGAAAAAGAGGAGAGAGCTGTGAGACAGAGACATAACTAAAGCGGGCTTGCAATAGCAGCGGGTTCGGTAACAGCGAAGTCGGTGATGGCAGCGGTTGCAATGGTTGGGGTGTAAAGGACTGAGTGAGGGAGAGACAGCTTTACCCTTCTCTTTGGCCTGAAACGGCCCTACGAGGTAACCCCTAACCAGCCGTCTCAAAATACCCTCTCAACCTTGTCGGGTCCCCCAGTGATCGAGTCCTCGCCGCCAAATATAGGTCAGCAGGCCTCCGACCCTCCCTCTCGCTCCGCGGGCGCCGGTTGCCGTAGCGGCAACGACTTCGGCGGTGGCACAACTAAGGACGAACGCCCGCTATACGAAATAGCTTGTCTAGCTGGTCAGCTGGCCAAGCCAAGACAGCAAATGCGGTATAACCGCCTAAAAAGAGTTTCTGGGAGGCCTCGGTGAAGCAGGTACTGCAAGCCTGAGAGTTTCCAAGATTTGATTAACCGGTAAGTCAACGGAATTATCCTGAATTAAACGGAATGTGTCCTACTGCGAGGGCTTGCGACAGCCCGGCTTTCTCTTCAGAACGCCGTAGCATCACTTTTATTGTGAAGTGTGTATTTTAGCGAAACACAGAAACTTTATTTTATTGGGAAGCGAGCTGCAAGATAAAGTAAAGTATTGAAGTCTGTCCCATTGCCTGCTTGTGTCTCAGGGACATAGTATAGAAGTAAACAGAAAGCGTAAGCAGGAATAGGTAAATGTGCGTATCCCTAAAAGCAATGTATTACACGATATATAGGTTTGACAAATGACGATAAACAAGTTCACGGGGGTTTAGGTTGTAGCACGACAAAATCTAGCTACACTGCCACCAGTGCTGCTGCTGCTGCGAGGCGCATCAGCCAAGTACTACAAAACTCACCACAGCACAGATGAAAGCAAGAATAGACCGTTTACGGCATAACGGGAAATCAGGCAAGCAGTCCCGGTCCGTTTCAATATTTGCAAGCCAAGCAAATGTCAGGCAGTTACGCCATTGTTAGCGCATCTCAAGGTAAATATGGTGATCCAATCCGGTCTTTCACTCGGACAGATAATGCAGTGACAAACCGAATCAAGTTTATGGACCGAGACTTCGTCTGTTTTCCACCACCACCGTTGTCGTCGTCTGTATTAATCAGCGGTACAGCTGTGATGACAGAAGCAGTAGTAATAGCAGTCTCAAACACAGGAACTGTTACCTAATAGAAACCTCACAGACCGCTACTATCTTCTACCCCACACCGCCTCGACACAGCTTTAAATGACGAGCAAATTTGCCGTGCCTGTATCATTCATAGCTATCTTCACTAATGAGATTCATTAGCGTCAATTTCACTACTTGTGTTCCGTACCTTCCTAGAGAAACTATTATGGACAGACATGAGGGCATAAAGAAAGCGACAGCTGACAAAGACATCATATTCTGGTGGTAATAATTATAATCAAGATGCCGCATCTCATACACTCAGATATTTCAAGGACGCCTTGGCCATCGAGCGTTTTCGTGCGAAGTCCATCCACAAAGTGTCAGAACAATACGCAATCATTTTACGGATCGCTCTTCTGTTACACGCATGAATTTTGTTATTACTACGTACGTATGAAGGCATCTTCCGAAAGCTGCATTGTAAGTCAAATAGCACACAATTTGTCAAATGTTTATATAGAAAGAGAGAGAAAGCAATAAAACGACTGTTTTTTTTGGCAAACTCTTACTAGTATAAACACATCTGGGTTACTCATTTATTACAAGGCGGCTCAATACATTGTTGGTTGTAGCCTCACTGGTTGGACACGAATGATCTTCCCTCGTACATATATAAGCTTGCTGAATTTCGAAGTCTAGCTGGCTTATACCTTCGGCTTAGGTATATCTACTCACAGACATAAGACGCATGAGAGCTCGATGATACAATTGATTATTCACTAGAGCAATGTGTATGACTCAAGACAGGAACTGAGCTACGTCGCACAGTGGAGGTGGCTTTGTAAGATGGCGTATCCATGTTAAGGAGTGGGTCAGCCTGAGTTAGCCATCCAGTCATGGCCCTAGCGTAAGTGAGGCCGCGTAAAAAGCTACTGAAAGGGCTTTTCTTCTGCTGGCCTTTTCGTTTTACCTCCGATTCTATAGTTAAGGTCCCACAAAGCGGGAATCCGCACACGAAAATGCTTTATTTGCTGTTTTAGTCAAAAACGGTGTTTAGTATGACTCGAACCAAGGTAAGTGTTTTGTGTTCGACGTCCGGCATCGCCGTTAGACGTTTGATCATGGCTGGCTCCCGGTACGAAACGACGTATGTCTACGTCCGGATTTCAATTTACTGCGTGTTTCCAGAATCAACAGGCCATCACGCCATCAAGACAGTATCGCTGCGACCGACTTCGCCCTATCTTTATTGTGAAACCAGATCATCAATTTTTCTCCTTCACCCGAAAAGTATTTTTACTTTAGTCACAGCCATTTTTTGAAGTTTGTGTTACACACGGTGGTTTAGTGCAGCCTAAATAATTAATCTATTCCGTTAAATGGCGAGCGAGATATTTGCATCTTTGCGAGATATTGTATGTTTGCTGGCCTAGTATTAAGTGAAAATCAAACGCTGGAGTTAGGCATAGACAAGCCAACTTCGTACTAATGATGGCCACAAGAGAAGTTGGTATTAGAGGCGCAGCCGTCACCAACTACAAATCAGAACTTGAATAACAGTTTACATCAGTTTGTTGTTGTTACACGCTCTTAAAAGTTACTTACCTTTTTTGATACTTCGTTAGTTTGTTGTTGTTACACGCACTTGACGTTATTTACCTTTTTTGATACTTCGTATCTGTCTACCAATGCGGTTTATTAAATTGTATTTTTCAACATCATTTTTTCTTTTATGTTCTCCTTTTTTCCCACTCTCTGCCCGCTCCTCAGTTCGTCCAAGCACTTGTTTTCTGTTGGCCTTTTGCCGGAACATTTTTTACAGGCTTTTTTTTTTTCTAATAATAAACTCCTTTTTCTCTAGTGTGCTATTTCTCTTATTGTAGCTGCTGCTCATACTCGGCCGCTCATACATATAGGCCGGCAGGTTATACCAGGCTAACCTATGCTACTCTGTGGCATAGGTTCATCTGCGGTCGTATTCGTCCTAGATTCAGCAGTTGTGCGTACCAATACAATGACAGGAGGCCAAGACGATAGCGTACGTGGTGGTTTCCGTGTCAGCCACCACTGTTTATTGAGGCAGCAATGGTAGCAATGGAAGGCCTAAGACCCATTGTTGAATCCGTACCCTCTCTGTTTCGAGTTTTACGTCAGGTATCGCCGTTAGGAATTCCAACAGACGGCTGGCTTCTATTACGAGGACGGGCCTAAACCACCTAAATCACCTACGTAGCAGCCAACGGCCATGAATTACCACATCATATTAAGTCGAACAATCTTGCGAATGTCGATCTTGCCGCCCTGGTAGCAGGTGAAGGTGAAAGTATAGCACTACCGGCTTAAATAGACTAGCAGTCCCCATCAACTCGGACTAGCCTGCGGAGGTTATCTGATGTCTGATACCACCTTTGGTGCCTCGATGGTCACTTCAATTAGGTAACATACAGAAGGGGACGAGCAAATCAACGATGGAAACTCAGCATTTCTCGCTACTAACTCGCTAAGGTTAGCGGCCATTCGTTACCTAATCAACAGACACGACCCAATGGTTTTATACTCTAAATTGGCACTGAATTCCGCCGAACCTATGAGCAGATGGATGGATGTCAGTCAAATACCCACCGAATCAGCTCGCCAGACATTAGCAGGCGGCTGTAGCTGAACTCTGGCTGGTTAGAGTATTGTGCGTCTTTTTGTGTCAACAATGCTGACTATCTCTTAGCTAAATACTGCTCACCTCTTGGTTCGACTCTGTTGGAACTGTGCTCATTTTTTTTCAACTGCTGCTTCGTAGGCTCCCGCTGCTGCGGCCGCCATTGCCATTTCCCCGCTTTAGAACTACGTCATTCGTCCTAGGCCCTTCTTTTTCGCTCATCCTCCCTCCCGTTGCATAACTAACGGCCGAGACCCCAGCAGGACAGCGCATGGCTGCTGGCCGTTAGCCGCCGATTGTCGACTGGCGAAACAGCTGCCGTGCTAAGACGGCGCCACGGTTCCAGTTAAAGGGAAAAAGAGAAAAAGAAAGAAAAACGAAGAGTGAAATAACATGTTTATGCAGGTTTGCTGTCTGGCCGGGGGAGAGGGTAGGATGCGACGTAGCCTTTGAAGGAGAGTCCGTGCAATTTTTTCTTCGAGCTTAGCGAATTATAGGAAGTGGAAAACCTGCTTGGAAGCGCGGCCAGCGCTTACATTCGCACCCATACACACGCACATTGCCAACTTCAGCTTAAACAGGATGGCGAGGAAGGGAAAGAAACGAATTTCTTACAGGAACCGGGTTGTACCCGTATTGTGGATGTTCAGCAGCACGCCAAGGTCTTGTATAAGGAACTGGATTGGCACTTCTTTAAATACAGAAAAACGGGAAGGGTAGCAAAAGGAGGGTTAGAATCTACACATACAGGGTCAAGGGCGCCTGGTTGGGACGGCCCTGAAAAAAGGACAAAGGCGGCTCAAATAGAAACCAGGAGGATAAAGAGTGTGAGCAGGAAGTAGAACGCGCCTAGGACGACTAACCGGTCCGCTGACCGGTGCGTCGGCGGCAAGCAGCTGCAGCTAGGGTAGCAGCGGCTGCTGCTGCTGCCGCCGCCGACGCCGCCACCGCCGACAAGATCGCAGTACAAGCCAAAGCAGCAGCGGCGCGCTCTATCGGCCAACACTCAGCTAAGGTGAAATTCGAGGGAAAGGGCCACAGCAATTAGGAGAGGGCTGGTCGGAGACGCGCTGGCTCCCGCAATTGACGCTCGGTTGCCGTTGGTTTCCGATCGTTGGGAGATTAAAAGGAGAGTCACAGGGAATTGGGGGTAAGGAGTAGGCACACAGTCGTACAGGGAGACAGTCATATAGACAGAGAAGGACTTACAAATGGATCAACACGCTGATATACAGCATCAACAGATGCATGCTGTGCACGGGGTATTAGCGGGGCTCTGTTGGCAGATTCTACATACGAGGACTGTTGGCAGTTAAAGGCAATGGAGCCGGTCGCCTACCCATTGGCTTGGCCCAGCTCATCTCGTACACTTGGAGCTCTATGCGAAAAAAGAACCAAGCGCATCGTAAACCTTGAAAACAGTGGTTTTTTAACGTGCGTTCTCTACTCAGAGTTGAAAAGTTTGTATGGCTTTGTATGGCTTACGGAAACTTGTCTTTAATGGCCTTGGCTGGGCGATGATCATGAAAGTCTGACAGGGACGGTGGATTCGATTAAGATTACCTGCGTCGAGGCCACTTAAAATGGAAGGGCAAAGGAAAGCGATTGGGGAAGATAGGCTGCCCGGGCAGGGGCATTCGAGGGATTTTGGACGAAGGCTGGCCACGAATAAAATCATGGTAGCAAGTCGCATTTATGGTTGCTCTGGTGCTGGAAATGTGTTAGATGAGACTGGCAAGCTGGTCCACGCATTAGAAGGCGACCGTTGCGGGAAAAGCCTGTGTGGGTAAATTGGTCCGGCGACGGAGTTCCGGTCTGCCAGCTCGATCGAAAGATGCGCGTTATGGGAATAATAAAAAAGTGAGTAAAATAGGTAGTCATTCGGTTTCTCTACGAAGCATAAATTGGGGTTATCGCTGAAATTATTGCTTGCTTACGCCTACGGCTGAAAACAAACGACGGTCGATGGGAATGACCAGTAAAAGGCCAATCAGAAAGCGCTCGTATGATACCTAGTAGCAGCAAGTATAGGTCGAAGAGAAGCTATATATATATATATATATATATATATATATATATAATTTTTAGCCTTCTTTGGCCACAGTTGGTAGGTGCATCATCTTAATATGAATTGTCGGAGTGTACCCTGTCGAACAGAAGAAGCCCAAAAGCCAAATTAAGCAAGTTAATTCGACCAAGTTATGTTCTATTGGTAAGCAGCATCAGATATCTTAGATGACAATTTTGAAATAAATCGGCGTCCATATATTTTTTATTGCATATTTCAGCTAGGCCGCCCATTCAGGCGTGACTTTGTCAATCTATCTTAGGAAAGCAAAGTCAAGGCTCAAGTCGGACCATACTCACCAATTATTGATGTCGTACTAATGTAGTTGTCGTCAAGCCTTCTGCTCCGCAAGTAATCTTCGCACAGTCATCGCTCCGGCGAACCTGTAATCCCAAGTGGCAATGTAAACTCAATATTAGGTACACGTCCAAACCCAATGACATATCTGTAGGATTAGTCTTCGTCGTCCTTTATCCCGTTACCGCAGATATACCGTCCGTCAATCACGAGCAACGGCGGTCGGCGTTACTGCGTCGACCGTCGACAGTTCTTGTGTAGCAGTTAGCTGCATTCGGTGAGGGACCGCGTGCTATCGCTTCGTCAGAAACGTCGGAGAGAGTTCATATTGATTAATGTGGCCATAGCGGGCGTATCACCTTTTCTACGGTCAGCACTAGCTTGGCTGTTTCTATTGTTGCTATGGGCTTAAAGGCCTGAATAGACTCCGGCCTGGTCACTGCTACCAGCAACTCGATTTAGCTATCCAAATCATATCATGAACCATATCGCACCACCCCTACCTGTGGGGACTGCCTCCTGCCCCTTATAGAGTACTCTGAGGAAGCTCCTGACAACAGTAAACCCCTTGTTGCTATTTAGGCCAACCACAATGACCACAAGTGCGATCACATCGCACACTGCCATGTCATAATAAAACCCGATAAAGACAGCATCGTAGTTCAAGGTAACCTATGCATGGACAACAATAGTATCCATGCGTAGGCTACATTTAGTCGTACGAACGGACGAAGGCCAGAATAGACGATTCCGTTGCTGTTACTCGAGCTTACACTTGGAAAAGCTGTGCCAGCAATATCTTTGCTCCTGTTTTGCCAGTAATCAACACGTTATTTCATGTAAGGCCGGTCGCACATTGTAACTTGTGCGCAGTCTTCGTAACTTACGTCTGATGCGTCCCCACGCCAAGTGTTGAATGGCCCCAGAATGAATGGATACGGCGTTGGAAACAGTATAGCTGAATCGTTGTCGCTGGGCGAGATCCCAGCGTTCGCTGATTTCGAGGGAAGTGTTAGTTTCACGAATACCTCTTTGTGTAACATAACCGACGCCTCTTGAACCTGACACAAGAGCGGCTGTTTACTCGGCACCTTATTTCTGTTAAACTTGTTTTCTGCCTCTGGTTAGAACAACAGTCAACAATAAACAAACTGAAAGTCAAACGCAGATAAAACGAAAATTAAACGCTTAGTTTACGGGCACGCTCATTATAGGACGGCCTAAACACCGTCGCTATAGATACAAATGCAGGAATCACCCATCAACAACCAAAGCCAGAGTGCTACTCTACATTAACTCGCAATTACGTGCAGCTAGAACTTCGTAGGGGATCCAGCGGGCATATAGTTTTCCTTCTTTCCTCTTGTTACATTGGAATAATGGAGAAAAATGTAAATGTATATATCGCACGTTCAGCTTAGACGTGCTATATCTAGAAGGCTCTGAAGAAAGCAGCTGGACCCATAATATAGTGTCACCGCTTGCGAAAGACTGTGGAGCGCAAGAGTAAAAACAGGAGTAAACTTACTTTTTTACTCCTGTTTTTACTCAAGTGATATCAGGCTACGCCCCGGACAATGCATCATTCAAGTATTAACAGCATGTATTAGTGCGTTTAGACGAGCGATACGCAAATTACTGTTGCGCTTTTGAGTAACCCCAGTCTGATCCGTTTGTCTGGACCCATCGGAAGGGGGTCATCGAAAAGGGGGGAAAGCAGGATGAATCTTTTAGGCGGTTGAATTATTACTGTTGTTGTTGTTTTTGATGGTCCTGTCGCTGTTGTCGGCAATGTCGCAAGCATCAGTCGACCTGGGAGCCGTCAAATTTGCGCCCAGTGTGAAAGTCTATTGAATGCTATCTCAAGTTGAGACAAAAAAAAATAGCAAGAGGGACAATATTACTAACTATGATCAGTATGCAGCAAAGGGGTGTAGACGGCGAAGCCTATTGAAGTCGTATGTGATGAAACGTAACCAACTCTAGGTACCACTATCGGTAAGGTATAGAGTAACAGTATCTAAGCTCGATATGATATTGCTATAAAAGAAAAAAGAGCGTTTCAGCGCATGTAAAGGCATAACACGAAAATAATAGGGATAATACACTTATCTCGTCCCAGAAGAACAAAAACGGTTGACTACTTTGCCCTACTGGGAAAGAAACGTGACAAAAGTAAGTACTTAAGCAATAATAATTATAGACTCAACGTAAAGTAAATTGTCGGCCTAACAAGCTGACGATAGAAGTCAATTTAGTTGACCAGATCACATCTCGTCGATTGAACTCGCAGTCGAGCCCGTCCCTTGATACAGCGACCCCCCACACCCATTCACTTAGATATAGATCAGGACAACGGTTCACTTGTCTCTGACGCTCACCGGATCCTGCTGCTGTTGCTACGAGCAGTTCAGTTAATAACAAGTACAACCACTGCTGCAGCGGTCCTTAGCGGCAGTTGCGGCAAGAAGCATCTAAGAGGCGTGACCGACCGATCGAAACTGCAAAGGGTCCCGATTACTGTTGCGCAGGGATTTAGCCTAGAAGAAAAGTAAAAAACAAAATGAGATCAAGGTAGGAAATCGGCCTGTGGTTAGCCACGTGTATTAGTGCCACTCCCTTGCTCCGTCAATTGTGTTCGTCTTGAGATACAATTGCAGTTGCACATCTTCCATATTCCCCGATTCTTCCTATCATATCCTATTCTATCTTCTTTCTCATACAGTGTGATTGCTCAAAAAGGAAAGTAAGTACGCGGACATGGAGGTAAGGAGTGCTTTAGGGGGTAGCCGTAGGGGTCTAATTGTGCCGCTGTTCGCCGCTCCGTCTATCTGAGCCTTCTCCACTTTCCACTTCCACCAGCATATGATATATGAATAGGACACGGGGTGGTGTGAAGCCGCGAGGAGCCAAACCGAGTATCACATTGTGCCACCGTGCGTGTATGGGTAGTCAAATAAAGATGTGAAAGACGCAATGGAACAAACGTGAGCAGGCGAAACTGGCCGGCGCGGTCAGTTCGCTTCCGAGCGTAGAATCGACTTAAGCACTTTGGGCCTGGTTCGGGTGGCTAGGCCTGGTCTCTTGTGAAGTCAAGTGAACGCCTTGCGACGCAGGGTAATAAAAGAGTCTCATACGGTATTCGTTTGCAGGCAAACACCCTATAGTAGGCTGTCTTCCAGTTTTCGCGGCACAAAGAAATGCAAGTGGGGTGGATGGGGGAGGGGGGGTGGGGGGTTGAAGAATGAAGGCGATAGCAGGATTTACGTTGAAAGGAATTCATTCAACCGACCGATCCACCAAACGATGGCCTGTCGCCACGGGCGATGAACGCTGTTACATAACGGTGGCTGTCCTAGGCCAGGCTGGTCAGCTGGCGAGTGCATTACCCAAATAGCTTGCAGAAGCAACAGAGACACACACATGCGTATCTCAAATGCCCAGAAGTTCTATTTTTTTCTCTCTCCCTTTCATCTGAAAACAGCCGGTCCATAAGCTTTGATCTGGTCTGGGTGATTAAGGAACGCACCAGCTAATATTCTTGATGCCATAGATTGCACCTCAAAGATGGACAATATCGGCGTTGCAGTTATCAAAGAACCATGATTTACGTTATATCTTGAATATATGTACATGAAAAGTTATATCGGTGGCTAGTTAACCTTCTAGGTTTCAAAGTTAGCTGAACTTTGATTTCAGCCTTGGGTCGCCCTTACGTGGTA
Organism: Varroa destructor; assembly: GCF_002443255.2. Classification (NCBI taxonomy): domain Eukaryota; kingdom Metazoa; phylum Arthropoda; class Arachnida; order Mesostigmata; family Varroidae; genus Varroa; species Varroa destructor. Next base: position 55,442,235 of record NW_019211455.1, on the reverse strand, counting down.
GGTAGTAGAGTCAGTTATTTTCGAGCAACTTTATTCTTATGATGATGATCATCAGATACCCAACTTTTATCTTTACAAAGACCGAAGTAGATAATTATACCATAATTTTTGATGCTTTTGAATACTTGTCATGGCCCTTATTGCTGTAACTATTTGTGTCATTTTTACAAACTGAAGGTATTCATTGATTCCAGTAAATTGATAGGGGTCAAATAGGCCAAACAGCAAGCGGACACGGGTACTCGTATGTCATAAATTCACCGTACTCCAGTGTGAAGCTGGAGGCTCGAGTCGAGGTGAGAGTCGTTACCGGGAAATTACACTCTGTCCGAGGAAGCAATTGCGCTCAGGGGTGCAAACGAATCTAATAACGTTACTACTATTGATTTTTATAGAGCAAAGATGCCTCTGACGGTTATGCAAAACAGAGTAAAATCCTATGTCAATTGGCCTTGGCCCTTCAAGGTGAAAATTTGTTCGTAATAGGATTTATACCTACATATGCCTTATGAGCGGGTCTAGATATTGGATATTCAGACAAACCGTGCAAATCGAAAAAATGAATTATTTAAACACTATAGGCAAAACTCAGTTGTTACAGCCTTTCGAAAATTTTATCAAGTAGATGTACCTAGTGAGCGTTTTTTTTTAATAAATTATACATTACACGCTTTTAAAATTTCGTTTGAAATTGGTTTACAATTAATTAGAGAATGTTGCCCTATATATTATATAGTGATGTCAATATCTGGGTGGTTCATAAGCTGTTCCTTACCAACAAATTGCGATTTTTTTCGTCGACAGAACAGAAACAACTATAGATGATGTATAAATAAATAGATAGATAGCACCCGCCACTGCGGAGGCCTGGTCTTTCGGCTGCCCCGGTCGTAGAAATAGAGCCTGTTAGAGTGGTTTTCATATGTCTTGAAAGTCTACCACAACAACAATAGTTCTCGAAGCCGCAGGCGTACAACTTCCTGTCTACTCAGCTCTTATCTCTGAGTTAGTCTCCAAGTCGGCTCACGTAGATCTGATGACTTTCAGTTAGAAAGTCTGTGTACGATCAACAACAGTCCACTGAACCAACCAAACTAGACTTTGTGGTCTACTCTTGCGCGTGGCGATTATACAAAGCCAATGCTAACGGAAGAGAACGAGTTCGACGCCGTACGACGGCTGGGAATTGTGCCTTCGTGTGCCTGAAGGCCACGCTTCTAATGCGAATGTCCCGGTTCTGACCAGTAGAAATTTCATGCTGTCCGACTTAGGACAAACACATACTTGCAGCTGCGACGAAGGCCAGTATGAACATTGAATTGGATAACAAATGTAGGCGCTTTGGAAGCGAATTCGACGCTGGTCTAAGCGATAGGGTGGCGCCGTAGATGATTTAGAGGCGTCGGTTCTTCTCCATTCGTATCATCAATGGAATACTAACGCCAAATGTACTCCAACGGCTTCTCGGTGCCGGAGACGCTCCATCTAATGTGTCTTCACCGTTTATACTAATAAGAACAGACGTTTTTGTGATATTAACAGACACAGAAATATTTGCAGAGTGTCGAGTGGAACCTTTCTCCGACCTTGACACACTTTTGCCGTTGGCTTAAAATCGAATAGTATAAACCGCAGTCTAGATGGCTAATCCAATGATAACTAGTTGCCCGGATGCATTTCTATTTGCGGTTGACATATTTGAAGAGATACAGAACCCAAATCCAGTACAGCTGGGTCCACGGGCGACACTGACACCGATGGTGTATAGCAGTGCGTTTCTCTTTTGAGTAGAATTACTGTAATAATCGTTGAATTACGGCGAAGATAACGACAACAATAGTAAAAGGTAGATTGATATCCAGCGTCTCCGCACACGAGTGTGCCGTTCAGGTTCTGTTGTTAGAACTGTCGCGAGAACCTCTGACGGGGGTTGCAGACAATTCGTTGCCTGTTGCTTGGTCTCCATTGGACACCTTAATGGAAAACAAAGATTACAAAGTGTCGAGGAGTAGTACCAATACTGAGATAGGCAGAGATGGTACATATAGAAGTGGTAGCCATATTAAGAGTCAAAGCCAAATGCAGCGACCTGATCAATGTTTGGAGTGGTAATGCACAAACTGACCCACGCCGATCTCAGTGGGGTATCAATGGAAAACGGACCGAAGTGACAACAGCTCCCTGTTAAACGTGTTTGCCTCGTCATCGGTATCAAGATCATTATGATCGCAGTGATACGAGTGTTGCAGCAGCAGATACTAGCATATACTGCAGTGACTGCCGTCTGTTATATATAACGAATCGATTTAGTTAGTCTTCGGCTCAACTGGTCAGCTGCCCCCTCCTTATGCTTCATTCCTTTTCTTGTTCAACGTGTACAACATCAAGTCGAGGTGTCCTTAGGGCTGACTGTTGCAAAAGGAGACAGCTCATGCAATGGAAGACACTGCCAGGCAAATGGGAGGTCAGCAAACTACTCGGCGATCCAGGTTGGTACGGTGTGCCGCGAGCTGGACTTTGCTAGTACTACATAGTAAAATACGCCTAACGCAAACTCAGCTTAGCAGGACGGAATAAGTTTGGAGGGCTTCTCATCAATAAATTGGTCGTAAAATCAATTGGTATACTATAGTAGCCTTATTCTGGGCTGCGTTTGTCTATGTTTGTTTGACTGGCTAGCGTTGACTAGCTAGCTCGTTTGAATTTCCTCACCCCATTGCCCCATCCGTAACTAGGCAGCTCACACCGTATGTCAATAGTATGTTATTGATATTGTAGAAGTAGCAAGTGATTTTAAACAGAGTCCCATTAAACGTGTCATTAATGCCTAGCTAAGACAGGCCATGGAGTTAAGGTTAGGGGTATTGGCAATGCCATATTCGCCTTATTTTGCACACAATCATGTACGCTCATTACCGAATAAAAGACTGCTCGCCGAGTAAAGGTTAATACCCTTTTATCTCTTTACCCATTTACATAATATATATATTTATATTTATATATATATTGAAGCTGATTCCGGTCGTGACAGAAAATAATTGCAGGAGATAGTCAAATTAACTCCTATTTGAAAGAGTCAACTTGATTTCACCATCTTAACAACTACTTGAGCCATAGCATCTCATAGTATAGCTAACCAACTGTACTGTATTTACACAGTTCTGATGATTTCATTATATACTGCAGACGGTGAGGAACAAGGGTAAAGGTTATCCCTCCCTTAAATTCTCTTAATTACTGCATTCTTGTTCTGGCGCTGCTGTTACGAAGGCTGCTGCGAAGGAGTTCCAAACAACTCCTTCTAAGTACTATTACGATGACAGTTGTTTATTCACGTAGTAGCATTGGAAGTTTACTGAGCAGCGTCTCAAGGAGCAACGTGTCGTAGAATTCTGCATAGACGGTAATCCTTTTGACAGAAGACCCTTTTAAGCAAAATGGGCCTTTCGAGCAGTTAAGCCATCGAGAGGCCCAAGTGTGCTTCCACTGACTAGACGAGCAGCGTGGCCCAGCCTGCGACAGTATAGGGTGTCTTGGGGGATCGGGTAACTAGCGGCGGGTCTTTGGAGACCCCTTTGCGAGCTTACATGCTGGGGGTCACGCCCGCTCGACGGCAGCGACACGTGGTCACGTGGGACTTTTTTCGGAGGAAGGCCGCCTGCCACTGGCACGTCCTCTCTTTCGCTCCTTGGCACTGGCCTCACACAGGCTTAGGACGCACAAATAGAACGTGATGGCTAGTATCCTGCAGCCGAGTAGCCAGTGACGAACGCTAGCTTAAATAAGATCGCTAGTTTGCTTAAACCAGCACGACATTGGAACACGCATCGGCTTTTTCTCCATTCGTCTTTGCCTCTCTTTCGAGTAGTGGATGAAAAAGGGAGAGAGGCCTTCAGAAAGAGAGGAATAACTGGAGTGAGAAGACCGCCGTTATCGGCACAAGGCTATCCCCGTCATCGGCAGTTAAGTCCGCATCCTTCCAGCTAGCCAACAGTCAACGGCAACGGTCCCTTTCCCAGCAGCAGCACATTGCCGCACGATGCCCCTAATCTGTTCCCAAGCCGCCTGTCCTCGCTTGCCACTCGGCCGCAATGTAACGAAACGTTGGTGCATCACAGTCTGGATACATTGTAGCCTTCGTCGTCGTAGATGGCGAGTGTTTGAGGAGGGGCGAGCAACCTCTCTTACCCTCAGAACGATCCCGCTGTCGCTGGCACGGCAGCGGCCACTGACGCTACCCCGGCGCCATCGTTTGCCCATCAGCAGGCTGGTGGCTCTTTCCACAAATAAAGCTCTTTCTGGCAGACTGGGTGGTCTCCTTTCCCGTTTTTCTTTTACCAAGCAGAATATGGCGCACACGCAACGGCACACAGTTATCTAAGCAGCTAGACGAACACCCCATATGGGGCAAAACAGCCTCTAGACGTGCTGTCGCCAGCGTCTCTTTCTCTCGGATTTTTCCGGCTACCCGCTATGTAAGCTGCCCCCGATACTTGGTTCAACCTTTCCTGTATTTCAGGAGTAAAACACCAGATTGGCTTAAAAGTCTACTCCTGTACAGTAGACTTTCAGTATGTAATCAGTAAGGCTTATTCTAGGTTAGTTGGAACAGAAAGGTGACCGTCCAGCGACTTTGCACGTTATATCGAATTATAGGTTCCGTAAACGAAGTGTGGTTGCTAAGGAAACTTGCAGAAGCCCACACGAGACAGGTACAGTTCGATATTAGGATAGGACAAACGACGCTATCGAGTTCAGCCGACCGGTGCGGGTCGAAGCAGCATAGGCTTAAATAAGCAGAATAACACAGAAGAGTGAGATCAGAATAAAAGCGTCCTTGTTTAAAAATGCCTTTAGAATCTACAGGTAAGAGCTTTTGTTAGTACGACAATTCGGGCGGCAGCTAGACGTTAGTAGTTAACGGTAGCAATCACAGAAAATTGGGATAGACGCCCTGTTTAAACAATGGACTATCACAAGTGATAATTAGAGTAATGTTTGAGCTACGGAGTATACTGTCTTCTCAACGAAAATCAGTTAAATTTGATACTGATATAGTTTGAAAAGCTATACGAAAATAAAAAAAAAGCATAAAATATATTGTAAATATTCGATTTTGTAGTTTTCTACCGAGTCGAAAGTGTACCACTATAATTTTTTAATATATTATTGTTCATAATTTTAATAGGTCCTGAACAAACAAATTAATAATCTTGATCCATTTGTTTATATTATTTACTACTGGATGGAGCCCGAGTTTCTGTGGTCCCAACAGTGTCTATTTAATTTACCTAGATCGCTTATTGGCTCCTTCCATTATGGTCTGGTGGCAGTGAACGCTATCAGCCGCGAAAATTATACCTAACGTTGCTACCTCTTGTGATTAAATGTTATTAACGCTGAAAATTCGAATATAGACTGGATCTGTTCAAAAACGTTGGTCAATTCGAGAACAACCTACGAGGCATGGACGGGAAATCCTTGCTGCTTTCACTCTTTTTTCCTGAACCCCCGCTTTCTTCGTCTGTGTTCCCACGTTTTTGTACTATAATGCTGGCTATTCTTTTCTGCAACGTGCTTTACGTGCCGACTGTATTTCTATAGAATTCTTGCTTTCCAGCCGCTTTGGTTCTGACTGGACCACCTGGCGAGACGAGTGGGGTACCCGTTTTCTCTGGCGTACCTCATCCGTCCAAGGCCGCGAGGAATTGTCCGTGGGGAGGCGGAACTACCGTCTACATCGACAGTTTTTGATTCGGCAGAACCATCCTCTGACTAGTGGGCACCCCACTTTCCGGGTTGGGTTGGAGCGCCCAAAGGGTACCTGGTGCGGGGCGAACTGGCTCGAAGCAGCCCAAAGACTTGATAAAACCAAGTCGAAGGCTACGATGCTGTCGACGGGAGATGATTTGGTCTTTGATCGGCCGATAGATGATTTGCTATCCTGATCTATTACTATCCGAGGGATTTACGTTGATCTGCAGCGGAAGTTCTCATCCCAAGTCCGAGCAGACAAGTTCATATAAGGACAGGAGACTCAAATATGCCCGTCAAACCGGTCCGGCAGTTCACTCTGCAATGGCAGCCACTGTATACTAACAGAGGTTAGGCCGTGCGTACCGACGGAACAGACAGATGGAGCTGGCCAACAGTCGACCCTGAGAGCCCAAGTGTGACGACGCGATGCTGTAATCACGCCATCAACAGCCGCAGCAGTCGCATCAGCATTAGCAGCGACGATGATAGTAAAAAAACAAAAAAACCCACCAACCCATGGTATCTTACTTTCCCCAGTCCGTATCTTTCCATCTTTACTGCAGTGGCGGTAGCAAGCGAAGATATTCTCCCATGGGATCTCCTTCTGCTCTAGTTGATTTGCTGATGCCGCCTGAAGAAAGTCAGAGACATCACTCTCTTTCTTACTGCTCATAGTTGGCACGCTGTTGCCACAATCCCCGATGAAACTCGTGTACATGCAGCCAGCGAACATGAACACATGATGATAGCGGTCGCAATGCTGGTTTATGACAGATCCTACCTCGCCTTTTTGCCTGCTGTGCCGTATCTTATGAGACTGGCTTCGTGTACTTGTTAGCCTGAGCTATCTGAGCGACTTCGGTCACTGCTTCTTTCCCTTCTCCCTTATGTTCCTAGGCTTCGTAATGGCTGAGATGTGAGACCGAGCCGACGATGGAGGCGGATACATTGCAAATGCCAGCGGGTTACATAGGGATAATATGTGATGACACGAGGCGTTACAGATATTCACACATCTGGAATTTTCCGAAGGTTGAATTCGAAAAGAGCAGTGGCAGCAACCAAGTTGAAGCGTCAAAAGAGTTTGATCAGGATCGTACTCCAAAGCTTTATTTGTCAGGACAAGAGAAGGCTGGAAAGTATATTGTCCTATTGGAACAGGTTGAACTCCTTTACTAGCATGCTATATAGAAATTGGTACAAATAACGATTTGTCTAAAATTTCATATTTGTTTCTTCCAAAACATATTGCATTTGACGTATCAAGCCCACTCAGTCATTTAATTGCGGTGAAACTGACGCAGTGATTTGCTCCAGCTCGATATACGTTACGAGGCCATCAACATAGTAAGGTACACGTATCTACCTATGAACACACGTTTCTGAATGCATTTCAACAGTCGACCTGATTCGCTCACTTATGCTTCAAAGTGGAGAGTCAATGTATAACCGAGTTTTATGCGATGCATCTGAACTGTAGCTGGAGACACGCACCGACATAGAAGTTTGTACTTCGCGCTGCCTTCAATGCCAGGGCAATGACGTCGTGTTGAATAAGTGCTGCTAGAACCTCAGCTCATGTTTGCTTGTCGGTCTACGGCATCTGCTAGGTCTAGAGGCGCTCACTTACGTATGTGTGTGGATCTGTATGTGAGTTTGAGATGCATTGACCGACGGCGTCCGGTTCAGTCTATCCTGTTTGTAGTACGACGTGCTCTTTCAGACAGCCAGTTTTATGCAGACTAACTGTCTAACTGATGCAGCCCGTACCAAATAGCAAGCTCGTTGTGGCGCATTGCACGTGAGCGACGCAGAGTATCCTTCTAGGCTTTGCCACTCTGCTAGTCGTTGTGTTTTGCCATCGCGATGCCGCGAAATTGTAGCGTACGCCAATGGCTGACGTTGGATATTTGTTGTGGAGCAGGAATCACAGTTCAACGGGCAGAGGGAACTCCGGCTGGATTTGACTTATATTCACAGCGACCACCGCCGATGACTGATGGAACACGCATCACACGTGCCACACCGAGAAACCGCGAGTTTTTGGAACTTCCAGAAAGCTCCCTGCAAGTTTTGCTTCGGAGTGTTGTTGGGCCTCACGGGGTTTTACTAGCGGTGGCACTTTGCCGTAGAGTCTATCTTTAAATTCCATGTGAAAATTTTATCAAATGATGACACGGTTCGTTGTAGGAAAGAACGAACATACGCCGTTTGCGGGTATTTTTAGTTGTATAAAAGAACGTGGAACTGATGTGATATTGTAGAACCTAGTTTTGATTCTGAGCTGAAACAGAGATATAGGGCCTTGGATGCAAGCGTTCCTTCCTGCGCGTCTACTGGACAACCTAAATAGAGCAGAAAAAAACGATACTGAGAGATCGTCATAAAAAAAATAAACAAAAATGTTTCGAAAGAAGAAAATCTATATACGTATCGTCAGCCGGTACTTCCGCTTTTTACGGTACGGGCTATCGCATGGATACTGTGAACAGTGTCTGAAATGTCTTTAAAGCAAATTTGAGACATGTTATGATGTTCGTTTCTATTGCGGCCATATTATAACATCACCCCCTTGTTTGGGTGACCGCGCAGCATTTACTAGATAGAATCTACAGATAAATGGAACATCCTCGTTATTTATTTAGCTACCACTAGACAATAATGGACTGACTACAGGCCGACCTGGGTTTTTGAATATTCGTGGCCTATTATTGCAAGAAACCGTTCTATTTCATTATTCCTAACCTTTTGAAAGTAGAAAAGTTTGGCGAGTTCTCACATCAAACGCGCAACGATCGCAGTAGCTACAGCAGAAGAGAACTCACACATTAGGTCATATCCTTAGAATTCAAATTTCATGCCTAGATTTTTCCTTTATTATTATCACATCGTTGCTACTTTAATCGAATGCCACGTAACAAATAGTTACACTTAATCCCGTTAAGTTCTTACAAACGGTAACTCGCCTAGAGGGTTGGCTTTTCAGCCACTGTACCCCAACACTGTACCCCCCACTGATATGAGTATGCAGGTTCCTATAAATGTACATAATATGAATTTGCTGTGACCAGCATACACAACGTTCACTTAAGCTGGTTCACTACATTTCGTTGGGCCTTGGTACCTTGCCCTTTTTATCTCTGTCCTCGCACGAACCAGGACGTCCAATCGAATTTAGCTACAGAGCTGGTGCGTATTGTTATCATTATCGTCATTATTTTTGCACGTATCATTAGTGCTATGATGAATAGAGAAAACGTAATTTTCGGCCCGGCCACCGCTATTCTTGGAACAGCCGCCGCTGTCGTAGACTGGTACGTTATTCGTGTTGATTGCTTTCTTAGCCACTATTTGTCTCCGCCATTATTCCTGAGAGCTATTAACTGGGGAGCTAGTTTTTGCCTCAGCTGGTTCAGGCCGCTGACTTTGAAGGTCTGTTGACCTAACGTGTCTGTTGCTTGCCAGCTGCGTGGCTCCGATGATGAGGCAGGCCGATATGCCACGTGATATTGGGCACCGACTGGCCAGAGAGACGGAACGATGAACAAAACAATGTGACGATGACGGAAACAATTAAAAAGAGCCGAAAAAAAGTATGTGACCTTATAGATAGCGCAAAAGGGAACGATATTAACTACTATATGATGGGGCGATATGAGGTGAAAATGGCGAGGTTCACTGCGCTCTACCCAAAGTTTCTGTGTAGTTTAGCTTTTCGTTGAGTGGCTTATTACTACCAAACCGCTACGATCGGTTTTGGCAAATTACCTCCTGCTCCAAGCGACGTTTAGCAGTCATCGAGCGCTCGTATGTCCGTCTGCAATGTCGTCGTTGGCCGGTACAAGCTGAAGCCGCTGCTGCTGTATCGCTGCTATGGTTATTCCAACTGCAGTATCAGACCTTCGTTGCCGGCGGCCTCGCACCACATGGCAAAATCTGCTGATAAGGATAGGTAGAATGAGGTTATGAAAGACTGAAGCCAAATCAGTGAACGCGACCCCCGGCCATGGTAAGCTATAACAGTTACGCCAGCTGGCTAGGTTTGGCTGGTCAACTGGCTTCCCAGCAGTGGCTTAATGTTATCTGTTAAATATCAAGAAACAAACGTAAACGTTGAACACATACACAAACACCGAAAAGCAGACGCATATAACCGCTAAGGCTGTTGATGTCGGTATAGTAACAAGATCGAGCCACAATAAAAAAACAGAAGACAGCAGCTCTACTAGCCGCTAACGGCTTGAGCACCGTTTTATTTGCCCGTGTCCTTGCGTGTTAATGTTCCGTCTGCTAAATAACAACGGTGACAAAAACGAAATGGTGAGTGGCAATAAAGTAGCAAATTTTCACACGTACTCAACGAAGAATAATAATAATAGACAGTTCTATACCGCGCAGAGACTATTCTCTATTGGTTGTCTGATAACGAGGCTGGTGAGGAGTTCGGCCTTCTTCACTGAAGGGTGAAGAGAAGGTGATTCAGAGGCGTTTACAGTCACCGACGGTTCACTTATTATATCGACAGAACTACCGTGCAATTAATATGCTTATAGTATTTGTAAATGAAAGTTAGTATGGGACGAGGATGTACATTGTCTTTGTGGCACAATACAATGATTTATTAGTATTATCGTCCCGCCATTAGATATAATTAGCTGTTTATCGGATTTGCTGTCCCCGTACTCGGAGCGAGGCTAAATGTTATAGTTCAATGAATGAACAACTCTGATCACGAAACTTTCCCAGGTAGCTAAGGATGTGCAGGTGTGCATTCGATTGGGCATGGGTAGAGAGGCAAATACGATAATACCCAGCAATCCGTACTACTCTTTCGTTATGGATTTCGTTCACTGTCAAATGTACGTGTCCACTAGCTGAATCTATCGGCCGCTAGATGTATAAAGTAAAAATTTGAAGGAAATAAAATTATTATATCAATAAGGTGTTCGTCCTGTTTTCTTGAACTCGGCGGATAACTAAACAGTCGTTTACTACATCAACCTATAAGCGTCCACGACCCTGATTTTGTTCGGAAGCACGAACTATATATAGTCCCGACCGTCGGCGGTAATACAAAATCAATATTCTCAATTCTACATGGTGAAATGTAGAACACTGAATTTCCTCATTGAAGACATTGATGTACTATGTAAATACATTGTCAAAACATCTTCAACTTTCAACATCTACTAGTTGAAACAGTCTGATTAAAATTAGTTTGTTCTTTTGACGAGTGATCGATCAGTAACGGAACAGACAACAGGAAGACATCAGAGCAAAGAACAGGATCGATCGATCGATCGATCGTTCGTTCGACCGACCTTGCCTTACTTACAATCACCTAAACTGTGAGAACTATTTCGAAAACATACTAAAACGTATCATACGTTGTTTACTACTGCAGCATTCTGCACGATCGTAGTACATAAACTAATAACGTACTGTTTAATATGCCTTTTTCACCGCAAGAAATTCCTTTGAATAACAACTACGGTGGTTTGTAGGCGGTAAAGGCACCGTCATGCAGGCCAAAAAATGAGGGCACTGCCAGTCATCTGCGCACGCTCTACTTTAAATCCGATGATTGATCAACGAACACTACGGAAAATTACACTAGTTTTGTGTTCGGTCACCTAACCGCCGCTACGAAGCAAGGCGTGAACAGAGCGTCGAGAAAATCTGTCCTATCCTGCGTGATAGATGAGTGTCGTTTAGCTAGTCCACTACTCATTCAACCGTAAGGCGGTCATCTAAAAGTAGGAAATGTTTATTGATTCTATTAGGTCAGAACACAAAAAAAGCGCATAAAACTGAAGAGCCTAGTTTATCACGGCTAGCAATCCCATAATATTTATTATTTCCTATTCTACTTTTCCATAATATACTGGATATCGAGCCGTACTCAATGGTCGCACTAGATTACCGCTCGCCACTGCTATCTTTACTGAACAATCTGTAGCTAGGTAGAGGCGGAGCTAAAGCTGTCGGATAAAATACGCTCTTGAAATGAAGCCTTTTTAGGTGTTACGACTGTTGTTAAAAGAAAAAAAAAACTGACTCTTTGGAGCTATATCGAAAGTGGCGGAAGAATCGTGTAGCTAATCCTGCCAGGTTCAGCCTGCTCAGATCAGTTAAGCTGGATTATCAGAGCCGCCGAACTGGCCGTACTGTCAGTTCGCCAAGGCTAAATGACAGCGATATTGTTTAAAACACCCGTCATTCTGTCCCTAGAGCAGACTAACACGCGCAACAGAGGTAGCCAAGTACTTTGGGAGTCTATTAATAGATTCTTTATCGTGGCGTACAAGTTGAATAGCGACAGGCTTTATTATTATTATTATTGCCTTCAAGTGTATGTCAGTTTAATTCTGTATCTACTTCTGCTCTCTTTTTTCTTCCAATAGAACAATGATCCTCACTGATGACCGCAAGGCAACTCTCTTTTTCGTCTCTCGGTTCAAGTTCTGCTTCTGTTGGACTAATTCTTTTTTTGTCAACAAACAATCGTCCATCTTCGTTCGTTCCTATAACTGTACTGCTCCATTAACCATATACATCAATTTAGCTAACTATTGTTCAATGGGCACTGAGAAGCTTTGAATATCTGGCTTTTTCCTATATGATCAGTAACTTTTGAAGGGGGCAGAGTAACTTTTCAACGCGGGTAGATGTCGAAACTGTTTGTTGGAGTAGAGTACTCTCGAGGAAATCCTTACAGAAAATATGGGTCATCGAGATTTTGATGCCGCCGGCTAGTACGTATAGCCAGGCCAGCGAACGGAACAGCAAAGGTGCTTCCTACGCTTCTCTAAATTCGTCGCTATTTTCGGTTCGGGCTGTGGAAGTTGGCTTGCAATTCACGGAATAAAAATGGTCGATTACGTTTTGTGGGAAATAATGTCATTTAGTGCTTCTCTGCAAAGAAGTATAGCGCTTGGTCAAGAACTATATGTTCGTATATTTCATACCAGAACTTTTTTGGTAAGCACAATTATATGAACGAATATAAGTAAGGACATGAGCTCTTATTTTGCTCGCTGCTTATTTGCTTGCTGGCTGATATACGTGGCCATAGCTCTATTGATCTCTATTATACCAATTGGGTGCCGCTAAGCACTCGGGATAGTACCGGTACGAGACAGACACTTCGAACTGACGAGTACTCCGAAAACCGTCGAGGTCTATCGAGCACGGCAATGCAGGGTGAAATTTAATACGAATCACTAATTTCATTCAAACTCTACCTACGAATGGCGGCAGTGTCTTCTAGGTCAGGAGTCTCTGGAGTCAGATACTGATAATTATCGGTCTGTGACGAAATGCTGGACGAGTTACTTATAGAAGCCTTCAAGTACCCTACCTCTGTCGTCACATCACGTTCTGCCGTGGCAATAGTAATTGTAAACAGTGGCCCTATTTTTTGCGCCCGATGCTTGTTCCTCTCTATCTCGATGATCTTTTCAGTCACTGCCCCTCAAGCTGTCGAATCGCTCGGAGCGTTGAGCTCAACTAACAGATTTTTAGCACGTACAGCTCACTCTGGGAGTTTTTATATCAGCGATTAGTGTCTTAATATACTGCGGGGTTGACTATATATATATATATACCGTGTCAAGAATAGTGGCATCATATCTTGCAGCACGAACATTGCAAAACACACAACAGGACTATTTCCCTTAGACGCGCTGTCACTCATAGAAAAACTACCCCAAAACAATGATTCCTTTCCGGGTTTGTCGCGGCTGATACCTCTCCCGCCAACGGTAATTCATCCAATGACCGCTTCGCGAATATTACCTAACGCATGTAAATATATGGAGCAATCAGCGACGATGGCGGAGAGCAGTAACATTACAAACAACAGGCAGCTGCAAGTCACCTTCCCTAGAACGCTTGTGCCGACTGACGTGGCCTACAAGCAATAGGACGACGCTCCATGAAATGTGCAACGTTTCGTGTATAGGCCAAATACGATATGCGTATATTGTTGTGCTTAGCGTACAGTCTCTGACATTGGCCCGGGCACAATGTTTGCTGGCACTCTGAAGCGGTCCGTTTGCAGATGCACACATGCGTAGACAAATGATTACCATTGGGGTCGTAGCATGCGGTTCTTGTGTCTATTTTCTGAAGTACTAGGATAGCAGAATCGTGCCACACTTCGCAATGGGGCCGTCGCTAATTGCTCTCAATACTTCGAAGAACAGCTCATCCCATCGAATACACGATCCGTGAATTCTCATCTACCCGTCAAAGTGCTCCTTTGCCTAGTCACTTCCATCGATTTATTTCTGTTTGCTGAGATGGAAAACGTCGCTGAGTTAGGTGTGCCTGCTTATGGAGAAGTAGACGCTATTAGAAGTATACGAATATATAATCTATAATTTGTGATACTATGTATGATTTTGATAAGTGAGTTTATTCTAACTAGAAAAAACAAACTTAGGAAAAAAAAGTCAAAAACAAAACTTGCCGATCAAACTGAGGCCTACATTTCGGGCGGCTTTTCTTCCGCTGCATAAAATGCCTGTTTCTGCAGACACCTAATCATAAACGCTGAAGCTAAAGAAGAAGCACTTCCAATTGGCCATAATACAGAAAGATGAAATACAGAAACAAAGACCGAAATTAACGTTTCTATCATAATCCTGCTGTAATGCCAGTTGTTATCGCACGAAAATACCGTCCTTGACGGCGGCGGCGGCGGCGGCTTGTTTTTTCCATATACTTAAACGCCCACAAAAACTGCATTTAGCTTGTTTTTGAAAACGGGACGTGTTTGTTTTATTGTTGCCTGCTTTCCGGTGCTGTTGCTAGGCGACTGAAAGTATTTCGTGCGAATGATAGCTTCCTCGACGCAATCAGTGTTGGCATCATTATTGTTAGTCATTAATAGGTACAACATTATGTAGGATCTACACTATGAACATCGTCAGCCTAAACGTTCACACAATAGAGCTGATTTGCCGCTGGCCCCGTCATTGGCCCTCCACTGGCGTCCGCACGAAGAATTGCGCAGTTGTCATCTTCGCCGTTGGCTTCGGCAAAGTACCGGCCATCTTTCGTCCGATTATCGCCCGAGTAACATCGGATCAACCATTCTAATTAGCGTTACCGTTTTGGTCTTCCGCTATTGTTAGGGTTTCTTCTTCCACCAGCCCCGCTGCCATCGTGCCGACTCGCGATGCTTATCGCTCGCGTTACTGCTCATCACATAACTAAGTGTAAGGACAAACGTTCAGGATAACCACGGCGACTACCTCGATGTATTCTTTTCATCGATCAGCCGTACATATGTATATACTATAGAAGAAGAAAAATGATACTTGTCTCGACAAACATGATCAGTAGAACAGGCTCGAGTTGACTTGCCAAAGGCCCATTGTAACTAACGTAGATTAATTTAATCGCGAAAAATATTACCATGCACAACAGTTATGATGATGATAAGTTCCCTGTATGCTGCAGTCGTCTCGTGTCGCGGCATCAGGTAAAATACCACGTCGCGATGAGCTATTCCTACCCGACGTACGGTATTAATGGCCGAAGCCATTATTTGATCCCTGCGATCATTATCAATGCCGCTGTTCGCTCTGCTTCATACGTAACGTACGCCTCTTTCTTACGCGGATGGAGGAAAATAGAAGGGAGGCACTGAGTATGTGGCCGGCAAGAAGCAGCCTGCGCTCGTCGTTTACCCACGAAGTACACAACGGCACGAATAGAGCGCAAGAATTCACCATTGTTGCTAATGGCATCGTCCATCTCGATGTCGACGCCACTTTGACTCATGGGCTAACGAAGAGAAAACAATGAAACGCCTATAAAGTGGGCTCCACTTTTTCTGTCGCGGTCCTTGGATGAGCGGGCGTTCTCCGCTTCCGTCGGTTGGCGCCGCCGTCGAGGGATCGTTGGATTATGATGATCTAGAAGCACTAACGGTGTCAGTGGCAACAAACGTGAAGCTATTGACAATGTTATGGAAAACCGTGGTCGCTACCTAGATGTCTGTTTTGGTTCGATCTGGTCTTTCCGTTTGTGAAATGATTTCATTTCATAAGATAAGACGCAACTGAAAAGGTCGACAAATCGATACCCCATACGATACGAATATATAGATAACGGTAGCAATGCAAATATGCAGTACTTCACACATGATCGTATGTAGCTAGGTGGAAAAGAGAAGGAACGAGGGAGGCGGATCAAAAGTTTGCTATCATAAAGTCGACAGGTTAGGCGTGGTAACATTTATAATAGAACTCCGCCTTATTTGTTCGTTCTAACTTTTACCGTTACCAGGATTGCTTGTATTGCTACTGGCCACATCTAGGTATCTCAACTCGTTATGTACGTTTTATACTTACGCTGGCGAACTAGATAATAGATTAACTTACGTAATCCATCGAATCTATCGTTAGTGAAGCTAACGGCACAATTATAACAGAGTTGCTCTTGGACTCAAATTTATGGGGCTATTTTTCGTTTTGGGCTGATTAAGGTTTTACAATGTTTGCCCCCCGTGTGAGTATGTTGTCCAGCCTACTTGAATCGTTTCCGTCATAGTAAGATTCATAGTAAGGTCATAGTAAGACCAGCCCGCCATGCAAATCCGGTGATTCTGCACTCGTAGTTTGGACAATTCAGCGTTTTTCGAATCGTAACTTATTTCTACCGTCAAGTTTGTTCTACGCTGTTCGAGCTCAAACTGGCGCAGACTTGATAAAAGGTGTATGTAGAGGCCATTTTTCACAAAAAGTCCTGACAGGCTGCCTTATGTGCAAAGCAGAGAGAGATTAGGGAAAAGATCATAAATAGGTCGGATACCAGCCGACGGTTGCTGTTTGTAATTGTCGATTTCTGCTGGTGGCAAGACGCTGATCGATCAGTCAGTCATCATCATGATCGCTTACGGCTCCAGAAGCCAACGGCGTCAACACAGACGATCAGGCGAATACAGGGAGATCTTTAGACGATTGTGGGTAGATTGCCTGATTCAATCTAGTACGGGTGGGTCGTTTTCCATTTACGTCACAAACGCGTATGGTATTATACGGATCTGTAAATGTTTCAGGGTAACCTACCGCAGCAGTTGTGAAATGCTTGACCCTATTTTCAGTCAGCGGGCATTGATCCTGTAGAGATTAACAATGGAGGTCAGTACGGTCAATACGGTCAGCTGAGATCAGCATGTGAACTTTTTACCTTCAAAATTTCCTATTATTTCGCCAAATTTAAGTAAATAATAAGAAAAAAAAAATAGCATTCTAGTTGCGAACGCTAATACCCTTTACTGTCCAATACATGATAGGCAACAATACCAATTATAAAAAAAAAAAAACTATCGATTAAATCTTGGATGAGCCTTGCGACAGCGTTGGCCTAAACAGTAGGATTCGCTCTTCATTCTAACAACATGCGGGTAGATCAAAAGGCAACACTGTGCATATATTCAAGCATATTGGCCCTTTGATACTCACGACCATATGTTGGGTCGTCGTAAAGGTTACGTACTCTGTCTGGGAGGGAACGATAGAAACACATGAGCATCGTGCCAGATCGAGGCACAGAAACCACGGCGAACTTCTAATGGTGCCTAGATAGATATCGTAACTAAGGTTGAAAGAAACGAAAAGAAAAAGTGCTTGAACAAACGCTTTAATTCATCTCGAGTCAACTTGCTGGGGATGCTAATACTACGGCTAGATAAAGTGCTTGCCATGGCAATGGTAGCAACAATATGAGAAACGGGCAACGAGCGAAAGATCTCAGCCGTTTTTTTTGTCGAGCAAGTCGTAACGGGACCAGCATCACCACCACCGATAATAGGCAAGAGACAGACACCAGCCAGGTAGCCAGATCGTGCGCTGCCGTAAATCCGACCCTAGATCAGATTGCTACTCTGGCGTAATCTGACAGAGTCGCCGTTGTCTAGTCCTGGATATTAGATCAAACGAGCGAATTAACGAACGTGGGGATGGCTCGACGTCGCGGTGTGGAGTCCAGTATCAGACTGCAGGCGTCAGCGTTTGTCGAACGAGTATTCGCTATTATAGTTCGTGCATCTGCTATTGGTTAAATTCGATGGGGTTTCTCCGTTCGTGATGATTCGCTGGATTTCTGTATTGTTAGCGCTGGGGAACTGATAGGGGAATGGGTTTATCGTACTGTTTTCATCGAGGAACAAGAGATTGAAAGGAATTTGACTTCTTCGAGAGTATCATAGCCTCACTATTCGATACCGTCATTGTAACTATTGATGGGACTGTTGATCAGACCTAGAGATATTGTGAATAATCCGATGCCATCGCCGTATTTTCGTGGGAATCAGGATACGTGGTCAGTAAAAGACGGCCAAGTATAAATCGATCACGAAATCCATATTGGTGCGGCTGTTGTCGTTGCTGTTTAAATATAAAGGAACGACCTGATTTATAGATCGAACTAAATGCAGATAATGATATGATGGTTCGCTTCGTCAGTTATAGAGGAGAAGTTATAGAGAACAGCGGAAAAGGTCACTTGTGTAAGATACGGACAACTTCACCGCAGGGTGAACTGTGCTGCCTTATATTTATTATAAGGTTTACACAGAATGTTTGATGGGGCAACGCTGAATATTCAAGAGGATTTTCTACCACAATGTGAGTTAGCTCCTTAAAGATCTCTCATTGAAAGGGACTGACTGTTTAGAGAAACCGTTCGATGCATATTCTGAAAAGCCATTTTTAATGACGCCGTAGCAAAGCCTGTCGATTCAGGTTAGCTTCGAATTTGCCTACTGACAGCGTAGAACAACTAATCTAGTAGAGGACTTGGACGGCGTGGCTGCTTCCTCGATTCTTCAGATCTTAGTTCCAAACAGAGCAATAAACGCCATCTTCCAATAAACATAAATGTTAGTTGATCCATACTGTTCTTGAAGAAAAGAAGATAGTTTATGCCAATACTGCTTAACCTAGTAAATCAGCTTTATAAACGCCGTTGTCATCACCGTGCAGCACTAGGGTGTCCCTACGGAAGAAACAACAGGTATATATACATATATAATGCTATAATAAATACATAATCAGGTTTCTAAGCGTTTAGGTCTGTGCGTTTCGGTAAACAATAGGACGTATATGCGTTATGTCTACATGAGTGTTTGCACAGGAAGAAAAATTCGAATCTCAATATTCGCTCTGTCTAAGCTTATCCCTTTGCGATTATCATCAGCTTTACTTTTGTATCGGTTGGAGTTCTTCTCACACCTTTGCCATGGGGTCTATTGAAACGCCTTACATGACATTAGCCGCTGGGATTGTTTCAGCTTAGTTCAGCCGTTAAATCGTTAGCCTGGTTATTGCTTAGCTATCTGGGTTTTTTTTTTATGTCCGTGTCGTGGTCGTCCGATCTTCCATCTTTTTTACTGAAGATAACAGCTGCCAGTGAGTTAGAACGGCACCAGTGGCAGGAGCAGCCCACAGAATGAAGAATAAACGTGGTTCGCCTGTCAGGGGGCAATGACCTGCACCATGATCAACGGGGCCCCCCATGGTCAACATGCGCGAGATGACAACGCAGCTAATGGCAACAGCAGCAGAGACGGCGGCAACCACAATCGCCGTGGCTTAATGCCGCCTCCACTGCTGTCGCCATAGAGAGAGAAACCGGGTAGAACCTGACTAATCATAACAGCGGTAGAGAAAGGAAAAGAGCAGGGATCACACTACCTAGTTTAAAACGCAGAGATCAACACTGACAGGCCAACGAGTCATAGTCCTTTCTCTGCAGGCTAGTGCTGTCTATCTACGCGTGAGTACAGCGTCATCGTGATGTTCAGCTGATTTTCTGGCGATCTGCGATGGGTAGTTGAGCCGCCTTTATTCACGAACACTTGATCAATGTTTGAACGAGGAGGGGTGGAAGAGGAGGGGGATGCAAAACTGCTCAGGATAAGTCATGGAGAACGGAATCTGACTCAACAACAAGAGACCAATGACAATTCACATCATTCCCTTAGTGTTCGTTTACGGACAGCAGTGGCGGTACGGTTTCTGCGTGTTGAAGTACTACGATTGTGGTTGTTAGGTTTTTGTTGTCACTCAGCAACAACAGGTCAGCAAACTGTATAAGAGGTTTTATCTTCAGCTGTATAGGATGGTCGTTTTCCCGGCGGCATATGCAATACACATATATGAACTAGCGGATCTATGCGGTTCTGGCGTATTTGCGAGTTCGAGTATTGAAATAAATAAAGTACTATTATATTACAACGGCTAAGACGAGACCGGTCTCGGCGGCCAGACAACGCCTAGCTTACTAGGAAATTAGGTGCTAACAAGTCTGCCTAGATGACCCTGACTGTATACAAAATATTCGGTGTCTTACGCTTATGGCTGGTAACTCATCGTATGCTACGGATATGTCACGTAATGCGCAGTAACGCGTAATATATAGACATACCGAAAGATTTCCTGTCGAAACGAAGAGCACCGCAATAATAGTTAGCAAACATAGTAAGATTGACATCTCCAGTATCGCTTGCCCAAGGCGTTTTCGATGCTTGCCCACCTTGTTCGCCCTCTAGTCAACATCGTAAGTTTATACAAAAAGAAATATTATTAGCCTTTCCTATGAAAATAATGACGATCAAACAGTTGCCTTAATTGCACATGCTTCGTTGTTGTTTTGGGGCTACAAATTAACAACCTCCTAGTAGACATTTACAAGATCGACAACAAACACTTTTTGTTCCTTTCGTGTTGCAGTCCTTGATAGTTTTCCCTTGATTGTGTCAAACGGATCGTGTTATACCCGTGTGGCACACAGAAGAAACCTATTCATTCACAGTCCTGTTGTATCTATAATTACCGCTACTTGATCGTAATCTGTTCGGCTTCTACTCCCGAAACAGCAACAGAAGCAGCAAGTCTCCTACTCCTGTTGTTATTGTTGTCGTACGAAGAGGCACCTCCATCGCGAGCCTCTGTTGTTCCACTCATCTTCCATCAGTACCGGTAACAATTACAGCAACAATAATGGAAATAGCATGCAATGTCCAAAAGAGGCTTCGGCGAAGAGTTGGAAATGGAGCGTATCAGCAGCGTCATCCTGTCACAGCGCAGGTAGCAGCAGCAGCATCAGGTACTGGCCTGCAGTTATCAACACTGGCCATGGTTCCGGCGAATTCTATTGTCGTTGTTGCCGTTGTTATTCCGGTTGTGCGACAGTGTACATTGTCGACCGCCGACAAAATAAAGACTATGGCAGAATGGCGCTCAATTGACGGTAACGACACATAACAGCGAACATCCTCCACCCGCAGGTGGCCGACAACAACGAATCGCAGCATCCGTTCCATCGAAGCTGAGTTGCGCTAATGCGTTGCCCTAATGCTTGACGCGATCCGTCAGCGGCGCGACGATTACTGTTGCCGGCTTGGGGGTCAGCAGTAGCGCGAATGCTCCTGCGCTTGGCTTGGCAGGGAAACGAAGCGTTCGCTCGCTCACCAACAGATAACTGGAGAAAAAAAGAGACCAAACGGCAAAAATAAGGGTAGCGCCGTAACTATTCGTCGTGCTGATGGGGTCGGCGTCGATTCTGTTTCTAGTCCTATTGCTACAACCACTCGATTCAACACACATCGTTATGGCGGAGTTAGCCATCATAGACGAAGCGACAGAAGCGTGAAGCAGCGAGAACACTGCAAATTTCAATAGTTTAAACCGGTAGCTACTTTCAGGTAGCTAAGCGGTACAGGTCTCTGTCGCCCTCGGTCATAATCCCGTGATATGACGGTCTACAACTGCCGTGTCTGTACAGAGGCAATGAGAGGCTCATAGAACACGAGTGTTGTGGAACGGGATGGTGACGCTAGCGGTTCAGATGGCAGATCGTCGGCTTTGGTGAACGGCAGGTAATACCTGTGAAAAGCCGGCCTTTAACTGTAAATTTGAATGGACGCTGGGGCTGCTGCCGTTCCGAATGGCTGTAAAAACTTTTAACAGGGGCGGTCGTAGTTTGTTTCGTTGATGCGTCCGTAGGAAACCAGAACGGGACCCCAGACCAGAAAAGAACCCTGTACAATAATAAACATGCACATGTAGCTAATCACGTTCGTGCGTATCTGCCTTCATAAAATGCCATTGCGGACCAAGCATACTAGATCAGACGCGCAACTTGTTAGTGAAAAGCGGCGAGCAATTGCTCGGTCGCGGTAGAAATTGTTTTTGTTTTGTAAAAAGAAAGACTGCTAATGATCAGCAGCAGCAGCAGCGATCGGCCATGTCTTGAGATAGTAATGGCGCCATGAGAACATATTCACACTGGATGCAGCAGGTCACTGCATAGACCTCGGCAACATCATTACTGGCCAATGGAGTAGCTGTAACAGGCCAACGGCGACCTCAACAAAGCCGATCGTTTTATTGATGCCACTTCACAATGCCCTCTTAAATGGCCCATACAGTGTTGGATTGTAATCCCCAGTTAAGTTCTCTTAACTTCAGCGTTGAGCCTCAGGCGCAAAAACGGCGCCTGATACAACGGCTATCCATCACAATACGTCGACGGTGTTGCTTACGAATAACATAAACGTCCGCCTCCGGCCTTTCTAGTACTTTTACAACGTAAAGTAGTCGTTGCGTGACCCGAACCGCAAATCTATTCGCAGCATTAATTATATCAACAGAAACACAGTATGCACACTCTAGGGATAGCAGTAGCTCTACCTACTCGAAAGAGGTAAGGGGTATCCTTTCTTACTTATATCGATATATATATGTCCGTTGACAATACCAATATTGAACTATTCATCCTTATCCAATTGTTTCGTTCGGCGCTACATAAAGCAGTGACATAGTCAACGGATGTCAAACGGAACATGATTATTTCAAAGTACGCGCGAAGTATCAAAGCCTTCAAACGTGTGCTTCGTATTCTGCAACAGCTTTGAAGCAGACGACCTTAGAAGAAGTGTCAACAGGCGTGTCGCTGTTAATAACGCAGAATATATGAACGGCGACAAAAAGAGTTCCTTAGAAACGACGCTTTCTCTATTCTGTATCGACGTGACGTGAAACCACAGTGCGATACTTTGTGCATTGTTTCGAAGGCGAGCCCAGGCCACGAAGGCCAAATAAAAAAAACCCTTCATCAGCTTACGACTAAGTCCGAAAACATCGGAAGAAAGAGAAACATACGTGTCGTGAAATTACCGCAGAAACCCCTTTCCTATGCTTAGCATTTGGCCATAAAATACAAACGTATTATTAATTACGACCAAGTGGAAACTTTGGTCGGCGATGGGCATGTTTTGCGTAATGGAAGAACTCGTGTTTAAATGATCTAAATATAAGTTTTCAATACAATTATATAATGACACTTTTTCCTATTTCTCGTTACAGGTAAGTGATGTTCAAGCGACTGAAGATAAGATTGTGAATGTCATCTGGCTTCAGAGCTGATTAGATGACAACCCCCTGGCTGAAGTTATGAGATGCTCACCTTTTCATTCGAAGGAATATTATTACTCATATATGTATCATAGACCTTCTCTACTCTCGAGCTTGAATCTTCGCGACTATAGAGACACCAACGCACATTACCCGCGCGTTACAAACGCTTGTGCTGACACTATCTCGCGCCGCTGAAAACCCGTCGCGTCTGAGGTTTTACTTTCGTCAGACTTGTGCTGGTATTGGTAAACGTTAATTATCGCACTTATTTATAATGATCATTATATCCTTTCAACTACTGTGACTGGTTTTAATTACAAAAGCAGGGATGGAACACTGAAGGAGGAGGTTGGTTGTTATTGGGCCAGAACGATACAGCCCGATGGGTCCTGCGCTTGTTTCGCCTTCGTTCATCATATCATACCGCGTGGAAGATGATTACATACGGCGGTAGGAGTAGGGGCACCCGGTCATATCGTGGAACTTTGTTCCACAGTGTCGCACTGCCGGCTTTCCGCTATACCCCTCTGCATGGCAAACATAGCCTTCACCAAAATGCTAAACGTGGGGACATGTGTTCGCCGTTCAACCCATATGTACTGCCCGGTATCGCGGCTGAAACTGACGCGTCGTGTAGGCTGTAGGAACCTGAAAAAAAGATCGTCCACTATAGAGATTAGCACGTCAGCTCCTGTGGCGCTGCCAGCCAATATATAACACTGATAAGAATCGAACGTGGACGAATAGGATCTAACCTCGACGCGTAGGATAAGCATATTATACGTATTGAGTAATGCAATAATAGGAACAGGGTAAGTAACGACTATAATAAAAAAATGTCTAGGCTTACTTTACCTAACGTGCAGGCCCTTTTGAAGTTTATTAGGACACATGCTGCTCACGCATGGTCAACTGTGCTGTTATCGGAATCGGTGCGTAGGTCGTTGATTATGTTTTTATTGAAGTTGTTCGTGTAAGCCATCGGATCACGTACGAAACTGATAGGGTTGACAGTTGAGGAAGGAAAAATGACACATAGCTTGCGCTGATACCATTCATTGTTGTGTGGTGACGTTCCTTGATTTGACTGGGGAGGGGCAGAGGCGAGGGCGTTATATTTTAGCCCTGGACTGGATATATTTTAGACTGGATACACTCGCGGTAGCCGTTTTGATGCTGATGATACTCTAAATATCATGATAAGTTAGGCGACTGAGGTTTCAATTTGCTACCGTTCATGTCTTTAAGTATATACACGCACGTATATGTATGTTTTTCGCGTGGCGTCTTTGCTAAACCGAATTTACCCTTAGTTCTAGGATTTGTCAATGGCGGCTACGAGTGCCGCTAGAGCGCTCGAAAAAAGTAAAGGCATTAGATTGCTACAAATACAAGCGAATAAATGAGTTGGATAAAGAAACTAAGTGACTGAACTTGAAAGTTCACAGAATAGACAGCTTACATAAACGAAGCTGTGAAACTTAGCAAATTGTATAGGGTGCCTTTGATAGTATGTTACAGTCTTGAGGTCCAATTGGCTCCGAACATCCTTTCAAGGCGAACCTTCTCGTTCCTGCGGGCTTCTAAAGACGCTCCGAAGGGTATATTTCACTACACGATGTCCGTTGAATGTAACCGTAGCATATATAATTTACTGTATCTAATGGTGTTTAGCGAAAAATTACAACGATGAGAACAAGGACCTATATAGGCACAGTTTTTTCAATGTCCTTTCTGTTATTTGTTTTTCTTTTTATCGTATCGCTTCATTTCCAAAGTTTTACTGCACCGTAGTGTTAGTCAACGACTAGTAACCATTTGCGGGGATCTTGAATGTCTCTCAATGAGGCTGAAGTTAGTTTTTTCTCGTCTGGTGACGTCGTTCACACGTACTTTAGTTGTTTGGCTTGGAGGAACTTTCGGTCCTTTTAAGAACTAAATTACTGTCCCAGTTACAGGTTATTCTCACCTTATTTCGACTACGCCCACAAGCTCGCTTTGCTACTGCACTCTCAGCATTGTGGGGAGATTGGTTAGGACAGCGGGCTGGCTAGCTGGGGAGAGAAGGTATTGGGTGTAATTGATCATTCAAGTTCTTCCCACGTCCAAACCGTTCACCTTTATTGGGCTTAGCCTTTTCTCACCTACACAACCGTACATTCACCGTCTATCAGCCGCGCTAATACGCTACAATTACGCCGCTAGTGAACAGAGTGGCGTTGGCGCCCAGGGAAGGCATTGTCATGTTCGACGCAACAAGACCAACCATCCCCGAAGTAAGCCAACCAGCCAAGGGGAGCCAATGAAGTCTAAGATAGAAACAGCAAGACGGCGTGGTAATGGGAAAACTACACATTCATGGTAAATGAAGGGCTTGTTATTGCCTTGCAGGGAGCCATCGTCGCCTATGTAACGCCTGCCGCTGTGACTACTTCAAGGCGTTCTATCTTATAATCCGAAGTGAGCGGAGTCGCAGCTATCAATTTACCGAAGCGAATTGTTAGAGGAAATGCGTAAAATAGACTGGTCATCCAATGCGAGGCAGCAGAATTTTGAGGCTATAGCTTTATTTGCTTTCATGCTTGTCTCCAGTTTAGTTGAGCGCGTTTGAAAAGCAGTACACAACATGAAGAATTACGCGGACGTCGGGCTACCAGTCACGGTACAATGTTGGTACGGTTATGACCATGATGCAAAATGTCCAGTATGTGTCCTATTTTTTTCAACAGGGGTTCTATCTCTGCCGCCACTGATCTCCTTCGCCCAGAAACGGGTGAAAAGCAGTAGAAGCAGAGGGCGAACGAGGGATTGAAAAACAACCGAAGAACGGTCAGTTCAGCCATCCTATTGTCGAAGCATAAATTGGTCCCTAGCACGAAGTGTTTCTCCTCACGGCCACTTCAGGCTTGGTAGCTACTGCGGCCTTTGACACGGATGGCGTTACCTGCGGGCCCTACTGCAATATTCATCGTCATCACAGTAGGACCCTCTAACGGCACCTGCGTGACGGCCCATTCATAATGCACCAGCGAAAAGGAGAACGAAATGCTTCTGACGACTCTTCTATACGTTCACACAGCTGATTGTTACAGTTGCTACTAGTGCGGGCCTACTAGTCGCGGTTCAGGAGTTTCGAATGTGGCTTCGCCTTTAGGACGAGCACAAAGCGAAAAAGGATCTCTGCGGCTGCTTATCGTAGACATTGCTGTTACTAATTCTCATTTCTCTCTTAGAAAGATAGCGCCTGGAAGGATTCATGCGACAACAAATGTGTAGCTTTGCCAATCTGTGTTTCGGCACATAATAGGAAGGCCATTATACAGGATTTGGGAGCTTTACTTTTTTTGTCCATTTTGAAGTTGACCTTCGGCGCTTACCTAGTGGGTCTATTCCGAGACAAACGGGACGTTTAGGGTCGAATAAAGAAAAAAAAAATACACCGTAGATGCCGCAAATTCAAGGTGGGTGCCTTGTAAAAGGTTGCTTAAATACAATAGAGACGGATCGGACCTGCCGAGAGGCAAGTAACCAGTCTATGGTCGGGTTGCCACGAAGGAATTTCCGCTAGACTTGTTTTTATGCAATATGAATCGGAATGGAGCGTTAGAGCATGCGAGGAATGGGGAGCCATAAATAAATTCTACCTGGGCTGGCACCGCGGCTCTCTTCGGCCGAAAAGAAAGACTTCCCGAGTCCACGTAGCAGCGTACCCTGTTAGGGAAACCAAGCAATTGGACGCAATGTTGGGGCAAAGAAGGCAAGCAGCGAGGTAAATTTTCCTTGATTAACGCAGTCTCTCTTTTATTAGCCAGTCGTTTGGCCTTTAAATTGGTCCGATTTTTAGATTCAGCTAAAAAAAAAGCGGACGCTGCTGCTGGGAGAGGGAGGGATAGACACACAGACAGATGAGACGAATGGGGCATCTTGAACGAGACGAGGCCAGATTTCTGTCGGACTCTACCGCAGTGGTGATAAATAAGCACCGGCGAAAAGCAGCAGCAGCAGCTATTGAGCTTGAAAACAAAGAAATTTTATGCTGCCTACAGCAATAGCCGTACCGGCAGTATCCGCCGGATTTCGCGATGGGGCTAAAAGAAAGACGGGAAGAGACCTAGCCTTGGAAAAATTGTCTAGGCACTTTCGAAAGTCTCAGTAAGGTTTCGCACGTAAAACCTGACTGGCTAGTGATAACTTCATCGGAGAATCAACTTACTGAAGGACGAATGAACGGACGGCCGCTTGGTCTCTCGAGCGCGACGATTGCTGCTGCTACTCGTGCTTTCTCTATCCAGATGACCGAACTAATTGACTATTTTCAGGTTTGGTGAACCGGACAGGTTCGTCGCGTTCTGCTTTCTTTTTTTTGGGCTATTCGTGTTGACTTGACTGGTACAGGGGGACATTTGGGCACACGGCCATAAACTTCGACTCGCTGGCCCGCATAATATTCCAATAGCAGTTCTGGTACACACGGGACCCGTGACGTTCGCTGTTCTCCATTGGCTGACTGAACTTCGGCAGACTGGTCTCGTTTTTGATAAGCTATTTTTGTTCATCCAGTTCATTAGCGACGCTAGTGGTCTGTGATTCAAATGCAGCAACAGGCTAATGTTTCTGGGGTAAATTCCCTCTACCGCCGTATAAGCTATAACCAATAAAAGTTCCCGTGTGCGAAAGCCACAGCCTATTCACAATGACGGCTTGATAAATTGACGTCTAGAAGGCAGCTTATAAATAATAAGGAAAAAGCATCCGCGGTGGCAGTGGGACCACAAATCGATTGAACCACCGACTTGCGAGCTCGCCCAGAGATGGACAGTGCTAGAATATTCGATTTAGAATTGGGTAATTCCCCATTGTTAATTCCACTTAGCTTGTTTTGGCACTTACTCGATCTCTCGTGACGTCTGCCACATTGGCCGGATTAACTTAACAACGGCGCTTCTTTTCGAAATTTCGCGCTATCATCATTCCAGCGAGAGTTCATCATTTATCGACATAAGCTCGACTCCTGGCATGAAACGTCACGATCGCAACATAACGCTGGCATAAACTAGGATTATACCAGAGGGTATATTAAGTGCGCTAGATAGAAAAGAACAGAGCGATAGAAAAAGCTTAATGGGAAATGAAATTGAATACGACGGAGCTGGTATGCATGTCTATGCCTAGGTATACTGCTACGTGTGATCAATCGCGGCTTTTACGTAACCATTCCCCCCGACGCGAGATTAAAAAACAAATATTTGGTAAGATGTATTGCGATACTGTGATAGGTGGAAAAAGGAAAACTTCCAAATCACTGCGAGCTCTGTCTGAAGATCATTCATTGACCGTGTACACTTTTCCGATCATATTTGAATCTGGGTAGGAATACAGAGGTGCAACAATAGCTTTGCATATGGCTGATATTGTGGTCGTGTTGTTGTGCTAGAAAGACGTTTTGTTACCCATAGATAAAATAACGTTTTCAGTTATACGTTCAATATTTTAATAAAGACGGTGGCTGGGTATGTTGTAACGTGAACAGCTTGACGCAATCTGTTTTCGGTACTGCAACTTGTTCCACAAGGTTATTATTCGAGTTGACACTCGTCTCTAGGCTAGATCATCGTTCTGATGACTCACCGACGACGTCATATTCCTATTTGAAGGAAACGCTAACAGCTCTTGCTGATATTTTTTCCTATACGATAGAAAAATACAGGGGTGTTTTGCCTTTCACCAGTCCCTTCAATAACCTCTATGATTTACGCGACCGTATATGAACGCTCGATAGCTGCATAGTAGTGGATCGAACAGTGCTATGAAGCTTGTAACAGTTGACTGAATATAATCCTTCGTATCGGCATTGCGAATTGGCGAGGCATCGGTGAAGCACCATTGGGACTCGGTCGATGTCTTTACACACACAGATCAGTAGCCCGTTAGGCCTTACTTGATTCACGTTTATCGTCGCCTTGTTTGAAGTAGTTTTTCACAGTAACAAAAGCGGTAGTGATAAGAGCTTATTTGACGATATTTTACAAGCCTATTTTTGATAAGTGTACCGATCTATAGTACACATAGTATAGGAAGGACTGCATAGGACTGCTAGGTACATAGCTAGCTCTTACATCGCTGTTACACAAGAATCGGCGGTCTGCGACGGTTCTTTTCCATGGCACTTCCTCCTTCGATGGCGTTATCAGCTGTAATAGCAGGCTAGTAGTGGTCTTACCCTATAGTCGTTGGCTTCTTATCTCTACGCATTCATACCATTGGCATAACGTTAGTTAAGTGGCTAATGCGTGTATTCTTATTTCAGCCGAATGGAAGATGCAGGTTCTACTGTTTTAGGGTTCACAGGCATATTAGAAAACAGGGAATTCACAGAAATACGGGAAGGCCAAACATCACAAAGGAATCAAGTGTAGGACAAAGCTACGTTTCGTATTCTCGATTCAGAACAGCGGTAACATGTTCGTCTACTGCCAGATGGGCAACTACTGTTTATCACCTTATTACCAAGAGCGGGTAACCGTTGTTTAATCGAATTCAGTTTTTTTACCACGTTTGTAATTGGCGCGATTTACATCATCGAGTATTGATCTGCGCTGTCTATAACTTGCAAATATGGATTTTGAAATTTGTCGCCAAAACTCAGCCCCTGCAAGACCCGTACGTATAGATATTTGGCACGGAATTGAGACGGTAGCTTGTATATGGCATAGCGGTAACTGGATTCTGCCTGCAGGTTCTACGCGTGTCCGCCTTGAAATTTCGCGTTCACGGCGTTCCTTCTATAGCATTTGGAAGAACAAGTTCGACGCCTGCTGCCGCAAATGGTCGAGGTTGTTGATGTTGGCGTGCGCGTTGTCTGATGACGTTAGTGGGGTGCCTTCTACCGAGCAACGACGAACTAGCCTACTAAGCTTATTTTCTACTGCATACTACTGAGACACTCGAAACCCTCCGTTGCAAGCCTTAAAGTCTCTAGAACAATTGTAAGATTCAAATGTACTTATTGCGAGTTGTAGTGATGCATAATAGGTACCTCTAAGCAAGCGACCTAAGTTTATCCTTCTACAATCAGCGTAACAACCAATTTTATTCCACCGTTGAATGAACCCGGCAGATTTTCGAAAGCCGTGTACGGCGCTAGTACTTCGGAAGGACCCCGCAACTATTTCCGTTCGCCCTGCTCTAGGCGGATTGGACCGACTTAACAATAGAGTGAGACGACAACGACACCGATGCGTTATTCTGTAGACTGAACGACCAAAAAATCACCTCGTATGCACATTAGTTACTCGAAGGAGCAGCAATAGTTGCTCTAGTGCAATCAATGTCGGCGTAAGCAGCCTTGGCGACAGTGGATCTGCCGTGACACGAATGGTCTCTACCGTTCGCGGTGCCGATCATAGTGGCAACTGGCCACAGTTCGATGGCTGTAAATAGGAAGGGCGTAAAATCGCGTTTGCCCTTTGAGCCTGACCACCTCTGCGACACCGCCCCGTCTGCCTTTGACCTCTCGGCTATTTGAAATCTGTCGCTGTCTTCTGCTACGATGCAACGCCGGGACGTTTCTAGCTTCCTGTTGATTAACTGACTGATATCGACCGATCTGCTGCATTACGTTACATTGCATTACCGAGCTGTGACAGCGATCGAATAAGAGGATCATTAGCCAGTGATTCAGATGTGTGCATACCTGACGTATAGAGGACACGTAAAGTATGGCAGCAGTTCCGGCGGCACCTTCACCTGGGTCCGACCGTTGTGTACTTTTGTCGAACAGCCTGCCATCATAGGCTATTACAATCGGGGGCATATGGCGGTAGTTTATGCATGCAGTTGATTTGACAGACCATTTGCATCTGATTGGCCTAGCTCTATTTCCGGGCAACGTTTTTTCCGTCGACTATTCAAACAAGCCGCGCACTCGCCACCGCTGTTACTGCCAATAGTGTTCTCGTCCCGTTGCAGCTTAACGGTGAGTGGCTTAAGCTTGCAACATAAGTGCGCCGCCTATGATCGTGCCTGTGACGATAGTGGCATGAGCCGTTCGACAATTCAACAGCGCTAAGGTCGGCAACGTTCGCAGTCAGCCGGCCGATGCTTGGCCTGCCGTTAGATCTGGTCGTGGCATGGCAAAACGTACGAACATTAAACACCGTGGCCGCTGCTGTTGATAATTCCAATGTTATAACGACAATCTGTTGGTATAATACGCCGTTATAGATTGAGTAGTAAGTACACAAAAAACGAGAATATATCTGCGTCAGTGCGCTTTCGGCTGTTTTTTGCCTGAGCCTGCCTAGTCAGAGACACAGAAAAGCTAAAGAGGTTGTCTCCATATCATTCGCTAATAAGGGCGCAAGGTAAGTTGGGAGCGCTACCCAACGGCGAAGGATGGGAGGGGTTACGCAGAGCGACAGGAACGGCACAATGAATAAAGGCACCTGTGGTAGTTGCAAACGGTTTGATTCTTAAAGTACGCCCTGAACTTTCTTTAGGCAGCTGCTTTCATCCGTTGCGGTAACTATCATCGTTTTCCTTAACGTCATATTAGTTCGTTTTACTCTCGGCGCTGAACCATTACGTCTCTTGCTGTTATGTAGCGCCAAAGCATATTAGAAAAAAGTCATCGTTAACCTTATGATCGCTATGATGGGTAGGAAGCAGGAAGCGCGACGGGAACAATAATGTAATCTAGAGCAAGCGTGGAAATAAGATTGTAGCAATTTGTTCGGACCTCTGGCAGGCACATGGCCTGGCCTATGCTATATATATATATATATATATATATATATATATATATATATATATATATATAGCATAGGCGAGGCCATTAGTTAGCAGTTGTATTAGATCACAAGCTAAAGCACCTGATAGTAAGCCAATTTCTGTACAAATGTTCAAAGGATCTATCGGACCTATGAAATCGTCCAGTTGCACGGAAAGCTGGCAAAAGTTGGCGGCAAATTCAAATTAATTTGGCAAAAATCAGTCACCGCCAATCACTTTATCCTTCCGGTTTTGCGACATTTCAGAGCGTGTTAACTAAATTTTTTTGTATAATCGAATTACTCACAAGATATTTCTAATGCTGTGTAACATAATGGAGAGTCTGAGGTATCGATTTGAATTACAGCGCCTTTGATGTTGAGCTATAGACATTAGACAAGCTACACAAGTTGTCGATTAATTTCTAGTTTTCACTTTGTTCCTCGGTATTAGCCAGATGAAACGATTGGTTTAGGTTGACTTGTATTAATTTTCTATTTGCAGTTGATGTTTTGATTGGATTTTTTGGTATCAAATAGCTTGAAAAACTATCTTGTTTGTAATGATTTTCGTGACTACGATGAACTATAGTTTGTTTTTTTTCTATACAGTGGTCACTTCACGCCACCTCATCTTCGTTCATCAACGTCGAACGACAACAATTCTTGTGAGACAGAGACACGTAAAGAATTATTGTATTTTTCTCTTTTTTATAATTGTGGAAAAAAATTTCTCCAAAATTTCATTACTAAATGGTTGTTTTGCGGGCTACTGCTTTAGTATTGCATTACATTCGATTGAACATGGAAGGCTATCCACCGCGAGCAGGTTCGACTACTCGGCCCGTAGTGCAAATCGACCCCTAGGGCGCACTCGTTCCATGGGAAAAATGGGAAAGCATAAAAAAGTAATTGGTAATCCTTCAAAATTTCATATAAAATGTCGAATATGTATACTGTCGTAGCTGTTGCGGCAACGCAACTGAGCAATACGCGCGCACGTGACGCGTAAGCCGGCGCAAGGCGGGCATATTTCAGCTTAACCGACGAACGGAATTTTCGCGCGCAATTTTTACATGTTTATGTGCTACACGATCCTGTTTTTCGATGTTCTGCCTCTTCGGTTCCGTCCGTCACACTGTCGCGGTGATTCTGTTACTGTTAGCGTCTATCTTGATTCCAATCTACCTCTGGCTTTACTTTGCCCCCATGGTAGATGCAAATTTGTAGCCGGAGAACCTACGAATCTTGACACGGACAGCAGCGGTCACTAGTAGTAATTCATTTTAGCTATAGAACTCA
This sequence comes from Varroa destructor, assembly GCF_002443255.2. Classification (NCBI taxonomy): domain Eukaryota; kingdom Metazoa; phylum Arthropoda; class Arachnida; order Mesostigmata; family Varroidae; genus Varroa; species Varroa destructor. The sequence continues at coordinate 55,408,973 of NW_019211455.1, read as the reverse complement.
GTGACCATTCGTGTACATACATAAGTATGCATGTTTATTGGTGATGTAAATATCGAAAACGGCACGCCGACGGTATCTCCATTCCTATCTTGTTCCTACCTTAAGTGTTGAGTCTTCAGAGAGAGTACGAAACGCTAGACTCGATCGGAACACAATTGCAAAGACGATCGAGTATGGTATGACTTTTTTGTTCATTGATGCCTGAAAAAAAAAAATGGCATCAAGACACAATCAGAATCAATTTATCTGCGAGGACTGGCAACACACAAGTATTATTAACAGGGTTAATGATTATTTTACATGTAGCTATCCGTATATCGTGATTGGCTTCTGGATATCCTATAACATCTATAGCATTGCATTTCTGCCATCATCAGTTCGATATATCGCATTCATAGAAAACACGTTTTGCTTGTTACATTATGACGGGATCTAAATTTCAAGATGGACCCGGATTGATAACAGTGTATTGTGTCACCTATATCGAAAACAATATAATTTCTAAGCGAAATCCAATATCTCGAAGCAATATAGAGGTCGTGTTTCGGCCGATTAAAAGGACAAATCCTTTGCAGACTGGCACACTTAGATCGAGTGACGCACGCAGAAATTTTCCGCTGACTGCAAACCGATATTAGAAATCATAGGCGTACTTTCCTCTAGATAATATCATTCGTACGATTATGCAGAACCAAACGTAGAATATAGCGTCTATTTTAAGATCTGATCCGAATATGTCCAGCTTGCAAATGCAGCGGCACAGGCTTTGTAAATGATAGATGACAATTTTCCTGTCCTTTATGTCGTGTGCTTCTATTGATTCATTACAAGCCCTATCTCCACTTGAGCGCCTACTATCATATGCTACGAAATACTACGAGTATGATTACGGAATCCCTCTACGTTTGGATATCTCGGGAGCGTACGGCGGGCTGGAAAGTTTCTATTTTAAAAGATCGTTTCACCTAATAGATTAGAGTTACGAATAAATTATATATATAAAATGGCAAGAGGGACTCACAACAGAACAGCAGCAAGTATAACAGTATTGATTTTACTTAATGTGGAGCCCCAGCATTGATAGTCGCTAGTGAAACGCGTGGCAATGTACGTTCGATACACGCTGCGCTCCGTCAAATTTGGCGCGTCATAAGCGCGTATCGAAGTAACAGTGGCCAAAGATTGAGACGCAAATACGTACAGGCACAAACTGGATGTCAGAAACCCTATCCTAGCTTAAACGAGGGAACGGCGTCTCGTCCATGTGTCTATCTACCCACCTCTATGCTCTTCGTCGTCTGCTTGCAATATATTAGAGGAGAAAATTACATTATACGAAAATCAACGGTTGTCGGTTCGCTAAAATCAAGCTAGCTCAATGGTGGGCCAGCCAAATAGTCGCTCGATAACCGCTCATGGCTTTTTCTATTCCGTAACCCGAGTGTCACTATTGGCCCAATGATTTTCGCTATAGATTGCTTTTCCGTTGTGCAATCAGACGATATTTAACTGATTTAGTTTAGGGAGTGGTACCTGTACGTTACTAGATAGTTGAAAAACAGAGATTATTCAAGCTTAATAGGCAGTATCAATACGCTGACGATGATGGTTGTCTCTCTGTAAGTTTCGGTTTATCCATTAATTTTATACCGATTAATTAAGTGTGAACCTTTAACAAGATCACTGGAAGAAGTTATGTTGTTTAGCTAGTGAACTTACTACTCGTAGTTATCATAAAATCAAGATGAAGATGCTCATATTCCAGCAGCGAAATGAAATACAATATCGTATCATAGGGCAGAAATTGTTTGTACATGCTTTATAGATACACCGGTACGAGCTTGATGTAAAATTCCATTCATGGCAATAAGTTTATAACAGTTCACGTTGTCTTGATATGTTTATAATTATGTCTTTCACTTTTAAACAGTGTCTGCGTTCATAAAAGGTCGACAAAGTAGATGCAAGTAGCTTGAGGCTTGGGTTCGCCTAAGGTCAAAGCCAAGGGTCTAACGGTAACACCCCATAATTACAACGAACAGATTTAGAGGAAAGTAATTTTACATGGGAAGTGGACAGCCATATTGTAGCCTCCAGAAGTTGAGGGTTGCTTCATCTCGTTTGTGTGCCTTCTGGGTTCACTTGGACACATTTGGTTTTAACAGCTGACTGCTACTGCTTCCGATGATGAATGGGAACTGCAACCCGGGCACTGTTAGACGTCAGCTAGCTACACATTCCAGCTATACCAGCAGCGGTACGTAGTAGTCGAATGTACCTAAACGGAGCAATAGTATAACAAGAATGGAAATCTGTTGATGGGCCCATTTCACTCCCCAATATTTGTTCCTACGTAGTCACTGCTTCCACGTACAATCTATGCTATTCTGTATGTGTGGCGTGAAACATAGAGCGCTGTTTATCGGTCCTGGCACCGATGGAGGGGCGGAACCGGTATCCTTGTTTGTCAGTGGCGACCTGCTGGCGCTTAACCGTGGTTATTCAATCGATTTACTGTTTCTAGTGGCAATGATGCTCAAAAAGCAGCCCAGTGATTAGTAGGGACTTTGTTTGTTTCGACTCGGTTTTTCTCTGAGAACGCCCGTGAATGTCAGCGACCTAGCCAAACTACCCTTTGGCTAGTTTATTACCAATATCATTAGATTATATTCGTTTTAGCAAAAGGTGCCTTTTCTCTAAGCTTTGTCTCCTCCAATTCTCTCATCGTATTCGTTTACTTTGGCTTAACCATCTGTTTTGGCTTTTTCGTCTGAGTTCGTTTTGTGAGTTTCTCGAAGACTTCGATACAGTATACGGATTTGCGGTGCTTAGATGACCTCGGTTGCTCGATGAAAGCCTTCAGCTGCAGGGTTTCCTCAGCTATTCTTGCTCGTTGTACTTAGAACCGCACTAGCTACAATCTATTGAGCTGGTGTGGTACGTGGGTTCTTTTCAATCGAAATACCGGTCTAGCTTTCGGCCTGAGTTACTGATCGAAATTACCTCGATGTGACACCCTCTATCCGAGCTGGTACCTCAGAAAACTGTGGCGCTGCTTCCTGCTACGATTTCCGGGCCTACGTAGCTTTAAGCAATGCAAAGCCGTGGATAAACGATTATTACTGCTATCGAACAGTAGTCAGTACCTTCATCCTTGAACCATGCGGGTGTTCAGCGCGTGTGAGTTTGCGCCCTTGTGTCTCCGATGCTTTAGATGGGGTTGCGTCTGTTGGGTTAGTGTGCCCATGTCGATGTGCTGCTTGATGAACAGGCAAAGCCGCTTAAGCCTCCAGTCTTTATGATTGTACATATACGCCTTAATCATCTGTTTGTTATGTTACTTACTAGTGGGGAAGCGAACCTACGGCAGCACAAAGCGAACAGGAGTTAGCAACATCGAAGTGGGTGGAATAAACAAAAGTGAAAATGTATAACACGCGAATTACTGTCAAATGAACTCATATAAGCAGGCTTGAACGGGAACGCCGTCAGTACATAAGCGATCAAAAGGGCACATCGGATTCATAGAGGCCATGAGGTTGCTGGAGGGCGTGGGAAGACCAAGAAAGGCACTCTGCTCGAAGCAATCCCTAAGGCACAAGAGACCAAAGAAGCCCTCTTTTTCATTTTGTGAGGTAAAGAAATGGAAGACATGTGAGATGTCATGGAGGAAGTCGAAGGTAGGTCTGATTGGCTGAGATATTTCAAAAGAGCCAGGCTTCATAATAGTATAGGGAAACAGGCAGTAAGTAATCGGTACTGCTTCAGCAGGGCAGGACCAGGTCTAGTTGAGTCAGCGGAGGAAATAAGCAAAGTAAAAAGGGAAAGGTATATTCGTTTGTACTGGTGCCTCGGGAGGAGCGTGAGACATCGTCTTCCTTTAGATGCTTACAACCTATCTAGACTCTAGGACGCCTAGTCGGCCTAAATGCGAGCTTTTGTATTCGCTGAGCCGTGCTGTACATGTCGTTCAATCAATCGACGACTTCAGTCGGTTGGCTAGCTACTTCAAGTCGAAGTTTGTGCTGATAGCATTTCTACTTTAGATCGTATTTATCTGAGTGATACGTCTGACGGATATATTCGTTCAGCTATGAATCTTTCTGAGTCATCATATATTTAGAAATAAATAGATTCCTGCTTGTGTATATGCGGGTTGTCATACATTCACATGCGGAATCTGAGAAGATATGGCCTTTGGTTAACATCCAGTCGACGTTCATCGAGATTCGAGGTTTTGGCGGAAAGAAGGATTGATTGTCTACGATAAATTCTTATAATATTGTTTCCTATATATTTAAGACCATTTGCCAGGTTTTAGCAACGTAATCTGCGATTTTTAACAACGTAGCAAAGCAGATAGGAAGCGCTGGAGACCACAAGGAAATATAATTAAATGCTACTTTCTTGTTCGTGTCATGAGTATAAACATACGCACAGTCTACGAAACGATGCCTGAACAGAGTAGGTGTTCGGTCGTGTCTCGAGTTTTCTTTCGTGTGTTTAGTTTCCGCTTGTACCAGTTTAGCTCATTGTGTCGGAACGCTTACCTTCGATGTAGTGATGCCAGATGATCATTGATTGTCATACACCCATAGCCTTTATGAAAACTCTAATCACTCCGACGACGACATGGACTCTTCCGAATGTACGAAGATTCTTCATGTCGTCTTAATTTTGTCTACGATTTGTCGCAGCTCTGTGCTATTGGCTTTATCTCATCTACATTACATGGCTTCAGAACTAGAGCGCGCAGATTCTCGATCGAGTTTGTGTATACATTCATACAGACTGAGTAGTTTTGGCTGACAGTGATACAGAACTGCGTTTAATGTGATACTTTATTATTGAAGACGAGGCCGGTAAACATAATACTTCTCGAATATCTATTAATCTACCTTCGTAGTGCGTACATATATAATATATATGTACCGCAAATAGGTACGAATCTACAAGCTTCGAGTAACAGTACGCCATGATATTTTGTGCTGGTTTTCATCAGCCAATGTCTAGCAAGTTAATGCTAAGCTGGTTGTGGTCCTTCGCGTTTGATTTTGTGAGTGCAATAAACAATGTAACTAAGCAAAAACAGATCATTCTCCTAGCTCTATAGCTATGGAAACAACTCTTTGATTAGTAAACTTGTCGGCCGCGCACTGTGTTACTTCAGCTCCCGATGGACGTTTTCGCAGCGCTGTTCGTGCTAGACGACGCATCGCTGGTGTATCAGGGGTTGCTTTCAGACGAAACGGAGGAGAAGCTGGCTTGATAGGAGTCTCGAGTATTCGTCATAGGATGATCTGTATATGGTGAACAGCAGCAGAGATCAGTATACGTTAACGGGCCATCGAAGCCACAACGAATTTTCTGCATCGTCGTGGCTAGAACAACAGCGACAGTGGCGGCGGCCTTTTAAAGTGGCGGTTTATTTGAAACGTCGCCGCCGATGTCGCTAATGGCGTGAGCGCTGTTGTCACGGCGTCGTCTCGGTAAGGCCAGCCGTCCGGTCATCTATCTGTTCGACGATAGCGGCCAATGGATATCACGAGAGGCGGCTATGCCGAACATTCGACCACACAACGCCATCGCGAATCAGCTGGGCATCACATCACAACAGCAGCAGTTACGACAGAAGCACAAGCGGAAGAAACGGTTACGCAAGACGACGTCTGACAACGCTGACGATCTCAGCTTGCCCAAAGACTCACGAGTTCGCCTAACTGTCCTGCTCGTACACGAGGAATAGATACGGAGAAATACGAATTTAATATTTGTTGCAAAGATATCCGACAGCTTTTTCTGTTCTATTTTCTCGTGGACGACATTAATCGCGCGATACAATGGTGACAATGATGGCTACAACAGCAGCGTCGTAGTCAACGTTGACGTCATTGTTAACAATTTTCTGATTATAAAAAAGAAGCCAGTCAAGGAGAAATGGACGAAGAGACTGGCAATTATTTGCTGCAATAGTCGCTGCCATATTTGAACGATAACGGCGAAAGCCTGCAGCAGCAGCAGCAGCAGTAGTAACGATGTTATTTAACATTGGGCACTCTGCTAAAGTTAAACATTGACGCTCTGCCCAGCTGTCAATCATCACGTGACCTGAATATGGGGCTGCTGTTCGAGACAGCCGGAGGCAGTTGACGCTCGGCGTCTAAAGGGACGCTGAAACGGACATGGCAACAAAACCCGGCGGTCGCCCAATCCGATGCCAAACGAACATGATTCGAACCGTGGCGATTTTCATGGTGACCCCAGGTTGTTGAAGATAGAGTCGTAATTGTTAACCTGACCAAACGCTGCTACATGCTGTTGATAACTGAAGTTTTTACAGCTGTTATTGTTGTTCTGACTATGCGTCACATTGTTTGTGTTGCTCGCCATTGTAACTACTACGGCTGGCGGGCGTGAGTGCGTGTCCTGCAGACCCTTGAGGGGAAGATCGACGGAAATCATTGTCAGTAGTAGCGACAGCCGCAAGTAGCTAACGGGTGGTCTTCCTGCGGCGGAAATAGATTGACTTTCTACTACAGCAGTTGTATGATGTCATAGCACTGCCAGGAATGACAGTGATCTAGGTGGTCGCCATTGGCGACGATGGCCGCGATCGCAAACCGCAGATGATCGCCGTACCGCAGCCGAATGCTAATGCTGATGCTGATGCTGCTATTATTATTACGTCTATCGATGATCTTTGTAACTATCCGGCAATAGCTGCAACTAATTGTGACGACCTTGCATCAATGGCATATTGGTAACGCAAGTCTCACGTTAATATCGTTGTCATTGTGGTAAGGCCGAACGAGCCATCATTGGTCTGCAGCGGACGTAGCGGCGGCCTAACTGACAAACTCCGGTTGAAGTGGAACGGCCTTGAAGCTCTTTGGTAAGGTAATTACTGGCGCGCGTCATTAACATTGTTGACGATCACACAGCTTTTTTGGGTTTAATTAACTGTGGGAACAACAGTGTCCTACAATTTTTTTACAGTTTTTAGGTTAACGATGAGTAGTCACTCTTCTAGGAACTGACTTCTTGTGATATTCCAGTGATTGCAACATCTAGTGCAAAGTATTGAGTGATTAAGCTGATCTAGACTCGTAATCAGATATCGTCTTTGTAGATTATCGCAAAATTTCTGCGGTGATAAGTAGAATAAAACGATAATCCGCTCGCTTCGCGACCGCCTCCGGGCGTGAGGGGGCAAAGGGGGGCAGGGATTGGTGTACTGCAAAACAAATTGCTTATTACGCTATACAGGCTGGCTAGCAAGAAAACGTGGAGACAACAGGCCCGGTTCGTAACCACTCTGTTTTCCGTTAATTTAGCCTAAAATCGCTACGCTTACCAGCACCGGCTGCGTCGCTGCTAATATCACGATTGCTGTTACCTTTGTTGCATAGCAACCATAATGTTCGCGTTGTCGGACCCCTTTCGAACTGGCCTGCGACGTTTGCATCTATTTAGCTTCTTTTTTTTTGGTTCCAGCATAGACATTACCTAATATTTAAAGAAATCAATTGTATTTCGACCATATTATGCTATACTTTACGGTTGTGTCGGGAGCTGAATGCTATTGCTACCGGCTGTGATCACGATAAATTACCACTAAAATTCGTTACTAAGACGTCCTTGACAGATGGTAATTCTCCCGCTAAAACAACACGACGTGGCAATTACGGTAGTTGCATGAGTTGCTTAGTGACAGACTAATGACTAATACATCCTGGTACGTTCTTTTAATCTATAATGAAGTGGGTAGCGTCCTTGACGTTGTCTGACGTTGCTGAAGAGAAGGTAAGCAAGGTCATGCAGTTCCGTTACTCGGACGGAGGCTCTTACTGCTGTTATCAGCGTTACGGTTCCAATACTGCTACTGCTGTCGTTGTTGCCGCTAGGGCGTATTCCTTCATATACTTTCCCTTACCTGCCGCTAGCAGCTGAGATGTGAGAGCGATTTAGGGGGGACGGGACGGGGGACTAATTAGGTGACGGTACGCCAGCCGCGAGGCGGCCGACTTACCAACTCTGCCAGTGTCAACCCACATTATGGCCTGTATGTCGTTCCATGAACGTGGGTACTATGCTCGTTTGAGCTGCAAATGAGGTTCGCGTTCACGTCGCCAACGACAATGGCAGCAGAGCCAGCCAAAGAACATTTCGTCGCCTCATGGGGCCACATATATCAGCGGAAGGATAGTGCAATTTGTCGGGTAATTATTACTAGGGGCCCTGGGCGCAGGATGCTGCTGCTAATACAGATTAGGAATTTGATGCAGTAGCAACGCCAACTGGTTAACGAAGGGTTCAAAAATGTACAGTAAACCTGTTTTACATGACTATATCAGAGAAACGGAGATGTTCATGTGCCCACCCACTGAGATTTCTTATTTTTAGTCATTATACCAATAATAGCAACAAAAGTTACTTTTAGTACTAGTGGTCTGACCGTTTTCGCATGCCAACCTAGGTTCGTCCTCTGCTGTCCCATTTCTCATTCATGAACCAAGAGAAAGGAAAGGCAGCCGTCGGAGGGATGGCTTGGCCTATTACTCTACTTCTGATCAAAGCCACGATTGCACCGGTGACGACGACGGCGGTGTCCGCGCCGGCTGCTGTCTGTGGGGTTACATTGTTTTTACCCAGCGCTACTGTTGCGGGTAGTGACGTCTGTAGCTATGACAGCGGGGTTTTTTCTGCGGCGACAACCCGGCGGCCGCCAGTCTCAGCTGAAAAAGCGGAAACAACAAAGACCAAGAAGTCGATCGAACGCCACAAAAACGTAGGTGGAGTGAATATCGCCTCTCTTGCAACATGAGCTTTGAATGCGAAGCGAGCCCTTGATCTCTACCCACTGACAGATTGAATCAAAGGGGTGAGACAGGAAAAGGTTCACAGAAACAGAGACATGCACGCACACGTATGTAAACAATTGACCGAGGACAGATAGTTATGTGGATAGATTACGATGGCGCCGCTGCTGCTGTTCGGGGGGTCAGATGGGTCGGCGGTTAAGCTGTTTTGATCATCAAGTGACGCTTGGTTATTTTACGACCCCATGCGGGCTGCAATTGGCTGTATGTGTGGTCTAAGAGCTCTGGAGAACGTACCTTCTGGAAATGTTTGTCTATGACCGAATGATCGTGTGCGCGAGCTCGAGTGATATGTAATTATGAGGTTAACAACCATGAATGCCGCCAATAGCCAATTGTCAATCGCCAGGTAATAGTAAGATGGCCTTCACGCGATCTCGACCTTGTCCTAAAGATCATCAGCTGCAGGATTGCCTCTGAACCACACTTAAACTTATAGGGTGCAAACAAGCCTAAATGAGCGACGGATCTTGCTTATAGCGCTAGCTGAACTAATAGTTGCGGCGATAGACATAACAGATCACGCTGAGACAGCTACATGCTACATTCATACGGCCTCCATATCCTAATTATTTTTATATAGTACAATAACGAAATAACCGGTACCGGTGAGAAAGTAACTCTTTCTAAATGTGACCTACAATCTGTTTTTCAACGTCTCAACGTTGTCGATGAAAATCATTTAAACCGATAAGCTACGGTCCTCAGCTATTGCTGACTCTTTAACTCATAATCTAGCGCCATAACAAGGTTTCTGCTTAGACCGTTCGCAGTTGGTTTCTGCGGCTCAGTGGCCTGTAGGCAGTTCCGTTTGTATTGCCTACCTTGATCTTGTTCATCTGTTGTATCATTACCTGGCTTTGATTTCGCCTTAAGCCGTACTGCTGCCGGCGTTGCGTCAAGGGGAAACGCACCCCAACTGCACCTCCAAAGAGTTAGTGACTAACTCTTTGGCGTAGCGCTTGTCGTTTCCAGGGTTGTTATGCATTATGATGCGGTTGATCTAACTGTCCTGATGTAGTAATCATTTTAATGCCGTTGTTAGTGCTATCTTGCCTGATCTCGTAACCCTTCCTTTTATGTCTACTTATTGTACTTTGTTTGCCCATTGTCTATTTGTTTGTCTGTATGCATACGTATACTGAATTTTATGATTTCTGACAGGGTTCCTTTTTTCTGCCGTAGTCGCATTCATACGTCCGGCTCATGTGTAACTCCAGCGAACGATGAGATTTCCCTCAGTTGTATTGTAGACTATGTTTGCTTATACTCGCACATATCCAACTCAAATGCACCCACGACAACAGCAGCACGAGTCGCGCCAACGGCATTGCCAAAAGCGAAAACGTATATCAGTTCTGCTCAGAAGCGTGCTAGTGATAGCCTTTATGAAGCTGAAACAATAACAGTCTGTGCGGTTCGTTCACAGCAACAGGGATTTTCATCCATTCTCAATCTCTTACCATCCTTCCCCTCACCCCCGGCACCCCTTTACACACATCGTCTTGTTCTGTCATGCGCAACATCAGTTACCGGCAGCGCCACCTAGCTGGCGGCGATAATCAATAGGTGTGCTGCTAACATTCGTTACCTTATCCGTCAGAGGTCCAATACAACGTTCTTTTAGTATCTATAACATCTGTAGAAAAAACATTAGTACGCAAAAGCGCCAACAAGATACTTGAATGAACGGCCCTTGATTTCTACCTATAATTTCTTTTGATTTCGAGGTCTATTCTCTGATTAATTGTTGTTTCCGCCAGTCGTTAGTTGTCTGCTGGAGTCGTCGTTTGGTTCTATCCTTAAGATCGCTTGAATTTGTGTTAGAGCGCGGCAACTGCGTTCTGCAGCAACGCGACCTCGTTGTCCAGAGCCGCCGCAAGCTTCACTTACATAGCAGGGGTGACTGGAGAGAAGGACAAAGGTTTGTCTGTAAAACGGGATTACAACTATCGTCGGAAGCCAACTTAAATGCATTGATGCTACTGTAGCACGAGGGACATACTCAGTATACCAGCTTGTCATGTCACAAGCTCATTTGCCACAGGGGTGAACACAAGAAAAGAGTCGCTACGGCCAAGGCAATACTGAGCTGTCCTTAGGCCTTCCGCTGGTCGCTGAAGCCGTTCGATGCTTATAAGGACCAGCCGTCCCGTGCGGATGTCGCTGTTACTGCAAAAACGGTTAAGCTTGAATCTAACCGGGAATCAGCTAGGAATAAACTAGCGACGATAACGGCGAAGGCAGCAGCGCGCCAAGCGTCAACTGGCATAGTCGACGTACGAAACAGTTATACCGGATCAAGTGCCTATTCCGTCCATTAGACCGTGCGCATACACGCAAGCAGCGCCTCCAACAGGGCCGCATCAACGTAACTGGTTACAAATCGACGTCTGTCCTATGGATGCAGAAGATGAATATATAACACTGTTCGAGTGTTGTCAATGTCGGCTGGGCCCGAGGCACCTACAATTAAATAAACCAGCAAATCTTTGTCCGTCGCGGAAATGAATGAATGGGTGCCTGCATTCTTTTGAGCTGCGCCTGTCCTGTCTACCAGTAGCATACGATTCAGCTGTTGTTGAGTGAAGGTACATGTTCACACACTGTTTGATCGGCAGTTGACTCGATGATCGGGATCGAGATTCGAATAGGCCATACAATATCAGAGTAAAGAAATGTTATTATGAAAAGAGGACGCAAACGTTTCATTACTCTTGTAATAATTATTGTTAACCGAAAAATAAAGATGTAATCGGTTTTTTTTTCTTTTTTTTTTTTATTAGTGCTAGACTGAGCCCACGAAAAAACGTTTTTTTCTATTAGGTAAAAACCTCCGAAGCGAAGAAGTGTATCCGAGCGGTATTTTCTAAGACCTAAACACTTGAACGGTGAGCTACTTACCCTTTAACATCACTTGATACCGCATCAATTGCATTATTCATTTTACTGCTTGTACGACCGGCATCAATGGCCTTTTCTACAAAGCCCATCGGTTATTACCGTGAAATGAAATTTCCATTCATTCAACGGCTTTGGACTTTGCTTGAAATTTACAAATATACAACAATTGCGACAAGCACAACCCAGTGGAACTACTTGAACAACGTTGTGTTTTTACAATTACGATACGAATAATGTGTATATAACGATGAGGCGGTGAGGACGACGACGACGATACAGTATAAATGTTATAGACAATTGAGTAATCATCGTCCAGCGGGAGGTACATTATCAATATTTATATAGAGCTGCTTGGTTTGATCAGTGAGGCACAGGTAGCCGAAAGCCATGTGCCTAGGTCCTCGCATTCAAAATTTGCCACATTTTGTGATGCGATACTACACGACTATCTGCTGCTCCCACTACTCTTCCATTGACTTCAACTACCTCTCCATCAGGCTGGTCCTCACCGTGGTTTTGCGTTATGTGACCGCATCAATAGGCGGTTCATCGCTGGCACGCTGTAATCCTATGACGACTTGCTAACAGTTGATTCAAGAACGTGAAATTAATAGAAATGACAAACAGCGAGAAAGAATAGGGTAAATTTATGACAAATACGAATAGAGTGTAGATTAATGCCATTTGACGATGTCCCGCATGGTGGGCCCTGGGGCTTTGTTCATAGTACGAGAACTAATACGATGACAAAAAGACTGCTATGAAAGGGTTTAGCTTTGCGACTCGTGCTGAATGTATCGAAGGAAACCTAATGATGCGCACAATGGTGGTTTTTGTTTGCCGACGGTTATTGAGCACGTGGTTACATTGTACCTAAACATAGTCGTTCAATGAATCTCTGCACGTACGCTGATATGGCATGTTGTGCCGATACTTTTCGTCGTTTAAGAAAAGTAACGCTGTTATTATGTTTATACGAACTCCGCTATAGCTGTTTAACTATCTGTTTCTGGTGTTTAATACGGGACAAGTTCTGGCCAAAGATGGCAAACGATATTTTTAAATAAATTTCATCAATCCCATAGAGTAGACAATTGGTAGATGGCCGAGTTGTGAAAATACACATATGGGAGACGTCAATAAAGAACCGAAGTGGAAATCATCTGCTAGTGGTAGTCCGGGATACATACACGATTATAATATTTGTCGTTCTGATAAGTTGGTGTTTGTTACCAGCTGCAAGTTACTCATGTTTTTCTTATGTGTCAAAACTGCGTGGACAATGTTGTCTCTTTTAGTTACGACAATTATCAAAGGTTGTTTTAGTCGCCACTTTCAGTGGTTGTATCATTCATAAACTGCTGCGTGCGGAATAATGCCTATGTGGATCATCGGGATATACGCAAATCCCTGCTTTGAAATGGGGCTACTTTGCCACAAGTCCTATTTAACGTTAATTGATATCCATTTTCTACCAGATATGTGCTCGCTCGCTTTTGCAGATGAGGTAGATGGTCCCATGGGTGTGGAATAAGCTTCATTACGCATCGATGTTAGATTCTTCAAACGAGAGTAATTAATAAAGTTACAGCATTTTTTTATAAACCGGATTTTACGTACACTGCGACGCAAAATGACATCTCTACCACCGCTGTTATCGATGGATATATTAGTCATTGCTGGTATCATCAATACAAACAAATCCCACCAAACGGATCTAACTGACGCGCGCCGTTTAAAACGATCAGCGATGAATCAAGCTCTCGCTATAGATCTGCGGATTGCTACTATATCGGCAGTCGGCCTTGTTCTTCTCGCAGAGTATTATATAAAACAATATTAAATAATTGTACCATATACGCTGGTCTGCTTGCATAAACGGGCGGCCGTAATACCATTAATGTGAACGTTTTGATGTCCTGCCGAATGCGACAGACGTACTCATGACCATTCTAGAAAAAGAAGTCTAGCGTAGTATTTAACGTGCATCTCCCTTATACCGGGTCAGTACACACTGTCGAAACTTGTGTGTAGGTACTTTTGTATAACCTATTTGTGTTGTTAGCGTCTATCGCATCTTCATGCTGCCCTGTTGAAGTCATGTTCTAAATGGTGGAATCGGTATCGCTCACTAAGACATCGGCAGCAGACTTAACAACCCTGTTGACCCATTTTTGACTGAAATCGTTGACTGAACAAAAAACGACCATTCGGTCGTTCTCCATTTCGGTTTGCTCGATTCGAGTTTCCAAGAGATCTCCCTAAGCCACTTCGCCTTTCATCTCCTTATTTTTTGCCTGCCTGCCGATCGGCAGCGGGACATCAAGTGGTCACTGTTAGCCGGTCTTGTCTATGCTAGCTACCTGCCTGTGTCGCATCGCTATCGTTGTATTAAATATTTTGCACGCACTCGCATATTCATGCTAGGCTACAGGTCGTGCAGCCGTTCGGTCGTTCAGCTCCTCTTTGTCGAGAGAGCTAATAGGCCTTAAGTCGTCGAATGGCAATTACTTTGACAGGAGGATGTCTCTCAACCATCGTCCGAGTCCCCCAGTCCCCGTTTCTCACGAACAGAAAAAGTTGACTAGGCTATATATTCGGGGCGTAGATATAACTTACGTTATATCACTTCATTGTTGGATGCCGGCTGCCAAGCCGACTCTGGTCGTCGTGGTGATTATTAACGATGCGTTTTTGCCAAATACTGGCGCCTTTGCTGTGCGGGGACGTGTGCGACTGAAGCTACCTGGCGATACTCACCCAATCTGGCCGGTGCCCGGTCTATCTACCTTACTGAGCCTTGGACGAGCGACGCTGCTGCCGCGCAAACGCCGCCAACGAATAACTTAAATGCAAAAACTTACACAAATCTCGAGCAGCAGACCGTCCGAGCACACGAGCATAATCATACGGGTACAGCTGTTGAAATTAAAGGTCTGGACATGATCTGTATACCCTTCTTCTCAACACAATGCAGGTTTTTATCATCCCTATTTTGAGAAGACTTCACACCATGTCGGTCATAATTGGGTAATTTATCGTTTGAAAAGCTAAGCGATGATCATATGAGATGAAGTTGCTTTAAACGGTGGAACGAGATTTAGCTCTACATGGCAAAAGATCTAAGTTACTGGATGAAGAAACGTTGATTTGGCAACGAGTCGGATACAAAGAAAATGCTTAACTGTGGCATAATTCCTTTCTTTTGAACGCTAATGATCATGTTTGATCGTATGTGACTAGACAAAATAAAACTTTATGAGAGATAGATACCGCATCAAGCATTGCTTTTTTTACTCACACTAAATAAACGCGCAAGACCTCTATTAGCAATGCTAGACTTGACGGCGATTTCTTGGTATAGATTTTGATCAACATATTATATACTTCCGTTTTTCTGTATGATTACCCTCATAGTAAAGAGCGACCCATATTCGGCGGTGCCATGTCATCACTTATATCAAGCACGGTAACATATATAAACATCGTTAAATTAACCACTCCACGAACGACAGCTTCGATGATACCGTCCTCATTACGCCAGAACGTTTCCATCGTTTCCTCTGTTGCCTGCAGCCTGTATGCACAGGCATTAAGGAAAAACGCACACGCACACCCTACTAACATCAGAAATATTTTCTGTTTTCATTAGCAGCATTTCGTTTTCGCTACCATTATCTTATCGATGATGCCCTGACATCAGCACTCGAACATCATGTGCCCCCTATGTTCTCTGTGCCGTTCTCCAAAGGATGAACGACTATTGTCTTCCCTTCGAACCCGCCGCCAGATTCCGCGAAAAATAGGACAGTGGAACAGACGCTGGGCATTCAGCCAGAGCAAATACATAGCGACCCCAAGTGCCGTAATGACGCCAACTGCCAAGGTGTGGTGCAATAACATCGGAACATGCCACTAAACATAAAACCAGTTGTGCGCAATAATGAAACGAAATGTATATATAGAAATTGTACAGATGAAAGGCTAGTATCGTAATGGGGAACGTAGAATATAGCTGCTAATGATAGCATTATCGGTAGTTGTAAGGGGAGTTCGCATGAGCTGACTATTAGACGGACGGGCGATGCTTAATCGTTGTATTTTGTCAAGTTAAACTCGTGATACACTTCTATATAACTGGCATTTGTAGCGCTTAGCCTCGGTGGCAGCGCGGAACATTTACCGGAAATCTCATCTGTCCCGCTACTACTTTTAGAAGAAGATACATATATAGGCGTTGGGCTAACAGAACTAGCTCGAAGGCACGCTTCACGTGCGCGGAATACGTGTTAAAAACGAAATGCATAATGTTATCGGCACTTCGGTGAGATATAGAAGCGTTCTTCGATGTCATGAAGCTGTCAGAAAGCACGCGACATCACGGGGCTTCAGGGAATTGCATGTATCGAGAGATGTCTGTTAAAAATAGTCTTGTGGTAATTTGAGAAGTAATCTTAATGAAAATGATAGGACTCTGACGTCGGAATTTCGGTGCTCGAACATACGGTAAACAATAAAGTTGACAAAATTAGCATAATTATAGACAGCAGCGGTATGAGATACGGTAACCTCAAAATCGTGACGTACCGACCTCTGGCTCGAAGTACGTAGATACGTTGAACCTAAATGATTTTGACAACTGCCTCCTGCCCGACAGCTTTCACTTGGCCAGCTTTTTTGTTTCTAACTGCATATGGGAAAGAGCAGATGAGGTTTCCCCCCCCCCCCCCCCGAAGCGGAAGTAACTTCACCTGCTAGTACTGAGATAGCCTCCGTTCTCTTTGCGTACGTGATTGTAGTACGTGTGCCGGTCTGCTTTATACTGGTTTGACGTGCTTCTGGTCATCTCGGCGGTTCCGTAAGACCTCTTTTTGCTATTCATGAGATTTAGCAAAGGTAAGAAGCCTACGTAGAGAAACGGCCAAACCAAGACGCGCCTTCCCATTATAATAACAGCACAGTCATTGAGGACCTTAACACTGCAGAGTGCGTAGAGAACGCGGGCCAATGAATGTTTGCTTAAATCAAGGCCTCTGTATTATTCTATATGGCCCTGAAAATCTCGCCAGAGCAAGAAAACGGCGGCCTGCACACGTAGCAACAAACGAGCTGGCTGCCTGTTCGGATCCATTTGGCAGATAGAGAGATATATGGTCTTTGTGTGAATAAAAGAAATCAAACGCTGTATTATTGTTATTGCATATAGTTTAGCATATACGTAGATCCACCCCCCGTACAGAGACAGTGCAACTTATAGCCACCGAGACTGACGGGGCAAGGTCGTAGCGTAAGATAAATAAATGAACGTTTGTACGGCCCCTTGAGGGAAGGGGTGGCTGTATTTTCGCGCGTATAATAATCAAACCGGGCAGAAAATGGAAATCGATATGGAATAACCGAGCTGCTTAGTACTTCACCATTGTGTCGCCCAGTTCAAGTTTGTTATCTTTGCCGCCTTCGTTGATTCGGGTTCGTTGCAAGGAAGGACTGATTTTTAAGGAGATATCGGTAAGAGCTTTTAAGGCCCCGCTGCGATGATCACCGTCGACGAAAGAGTTCGGCGACGTGTAGCCTTCGACCTTTCCTCCAATTTAGGGAATAAGTGAGAGATAAGAAAGTGATCAACAGAAGGTGTCGATTCTTGCGGGAGGAGGTCCTCTCCATTGGTTTCTACTTTTCGTAACATGTTCAACACATTTCGTAACATGATGTTTATATGTTTGTCATTCATCATATGCAAGCAGAACCCTTCTTTCCTATATTGCTTTGTCCCGCATAATTATGCCTACCGGCATGCGCCTCTTACGGCGTAGAGCATCAACAAGGCTGAACCGGGCCAAGGCGGAATACCCATATAGTGGATTTATAGATGAACACCTCCGCGTAACATGGACAATCATGCAACTGGTCAATGCTGGGACCTCGCTGCGACCACAATAAAAATAATATACTAAGGGATGCTAAAAGCTGGATTACATTTCTAGCGAGTTCATAGATGAGAGAGAAAATTGCAAATAAGATCTAAATAGAAACTATGGTCGTATATTCAAAAATAAAAAAAAAAGCAGATCATCGGTAGCTTTTGCCAGACAGATGGATGACCGTAGATCCAGTGTCTGTGGCCGTGTCAGGACAAGTAAGTGTGTTGAAATCGTTCAATTTTATCTTTTTACCCTTTAGGACAATGGTAAGGGGACGCTTGCACATGCATCGATGACAAATCTATTCCGGCTGATGAACTAAGCAATGTACATTTCTGAAAATTAATTTCCTTTTCTACTTGTTAATAACAACTAGTAAAACTTCATTCTATTTTTACGGTTAAAAACTACTTAACATATTCTATAACAGAATTGCCCCGGTAGAAAACTTCGTGAGGCTTTTTCTCACCTTTGAATAACAACATCTATTAGTAACAGTATTTTGTCGACCAACGATTGATCCGGCAGTGCGATCTTTTGCTTCGTGCTGAAAGCCAGCCGTCTGATGGAACGCCGCTGCGCCGGACCTAAGCCGTAAAACGTTCAAAGTATTATTAGTGATACTACCGTTGTTGTGATCGGCCACAGTACAGTAGACAGAGTTGGGGTTTCCTTCAAATCGGTCCTGATGCACTTCAACACTCCTGCAATTGCGACTGGCATAATTTCACCCATTAACTAACTCTATGAAGTCAATAAAAACAATCTACGTGCTCTAACATCAATCAACAAAGCATTCGTAAGCCGCAGATTAAATTGCGGAGAGTACGAGTGAAGGCTGCTGAAATTAAGGTTTGTCCGAAACCGTATCAGTAAGGACAACTACCAATTTCAGCGGGTTAGCCAGTCACCTAGGTAGGCAGGAATGAAGCGAGTCCATTGAATACGCAAATCGACAGGGCCGCACTGGCAAAATAGTAGGGTGTAAACGATAGTGTTTGCGATGATATCCGATCGGTGCAACGATATCGGATGCTACGCAGCAGCTACTGCCGTTGCCGATGTTCTTTATGTGACAGCTTCTTGGCAACGGCTAGCAGTACGTCTGCACGTGAGCACTCGTATGGAGATGGCTGCATCTCTGTATGTGCATGTGCTCCGCTTCCCCCCCCCCTCGCCCCTCCTTGTCCACCTTGGACTGCCTGTCTGCGGTTCTATGAACAAGAAACGTTGCGGTTCGTAGGTCTCGATGGCATAATTCTCAGAGAGGAAGAGGAATAGAAGGGCAAAAAACATGGAAGGAAAGGGAAGAGAGACCCCATTGCGTCCAAACTGATGGTCATAGTAACAACGATGGTCGCAATAGCAACCTCGCTGCTAGCCAACAGACTTAGAAATATAAACAAAATGTATGTCGTCTACACACCTGCTGGTCAATATATGTAACGATGTCTATGTACACATCAAACATGCCCATCTCAACAAGTCAATCCGACCTGGCGCATTTCTCCCTTGCTGCGCTGGTACAGCGAATACAGGCGTGAAGAGTTGGAAGAGGGCATGAGCATAACGAAAACAGAACATAAGGGCAAACGAGTACGATACTTTACATGGTGGCAACGAAAAAGCGGGAGCTGAATGCAGTAATGAAACGCTAACGATATTCGCGGCTATTTCTAAGTAAAGACAAAGGTCGAGTAAGCAAAGAGGTGGGCATAGTAACTAGGTATTCATATCGAAGGATTATTATAATTATATCTAGATGAGGACGAGCAATGATTAACGCACAACGACCGTTGTACCTCGTTAGCAAAGCCTGACGTTAAGCTGCATGGAAGAGTACCAGATAAAATGGCAAGGTTAACAAGGATTCAAAAACGCTCTTGGTGCTAGGGGGAACAAGGCTTTGAGCGCAGAAGCGTTGAACAAATCGGTGCCTCGAAGTGTGTTTGAAAAAGAAAACGATAAGTTTGACGTAAGTTTCAAAGTCTTTACGTAGAAAATTATATGAGGGTTCATGAACTAATTCATTATAACGGTGTGAACGCGATCAAATTTGCTTTGCTATGAAGTGTCTTGCATCTTGTAGTTTAAATGTTGCCTTCATTATTGTTTGATTTGATTATACTCATAGACACATCCACACGCCGATTCAGTCTAATTTTGATCTATGTATGTTTTCGTCGTAGATTCCCTTGAAAGATTCGTTACTGAGCGTTTCTCTTTGCTCGCGAACTAACCTTAATCCTGCTGCTAGAAATGTATACTAGTCGACGATGGCTGATAGGTTTTTCATAGGTGTGACCACAGCAATTCATGCAGTGAAGAGTCAAAACCTTCTTCCTTTGATCGCATGCATCCTGAATACCGTCCATAACCGAAATCCCTCCGGACAATGCCTTCGATCGACCCTCGAGGTCCCGAGTAGTATCGGATTCGTCGAAACTTTTGCGTGGATTAAGCTTCATTCAGACGATCACCTAATATCAGTCAGCTGCCACCGAAAGACAATTGCACTTTCGTGTTAAGTCGTCGTAAATTCAGCCAAAGTCTATGACGCTACGGAGCGTTAATTCAAACACAGTTCATCCTCCATTTTGTTGCACCTACATTTGTATAGCCACTTTGGGTAGCGTTTCCTTCTCACCTGCAATCACAGGCCATTAATTATAAAGATGGCAATAGCAAAATCTGCTTCAGGTCGAATTTAAAACTCCCTTTGAGAGCCACCTCGTAGTAGATGGGCCTTCGATCACCGACATCTGATTAAGAAAGTACTCTTGCAATGATAGTTTGTAGACGACAACGTGGCGAGCATGCGCTACTATTGTTTTACCATAGTGATATCAATTTATCGATGTGTAGAAATACGCGTTGGTGTATCCGATTGTCTCATAGTTGAAGTACAGGACAGCTGGTGACAAAAGGAAAAGACGTTTCTGCACTAGACACGATTCCTACGTAAACGCGCTATAATTCATATCTACCGCTGTGTTCTCACCAGGTTCGGCAGAACCTATCTCAGTTTGTTCTTCTTGGCTTAGAAATAATATGCTTCCAGAAAATTTTGTAGGAAAAGCCGAAAATGTTGAAATGATCGGGACAAAAGCTGGCATCATGGAAGCGTCGCACACGCCAAAAAGCCATCTATTTTCGCACCAAAGATATTAAGCGTTTCTCATCATTGTTCTCGGGTAATAGATAGGGTGTATGTAATTGGCTGCAGAAACGGGCGCTTGACAACAGAAACACGCCGACTAGTATGCTTTTCATATTGTGTGTTCGTACGCGATGGCGATTTGAGAAAACGCTGTTACGGTTTCGATTACTGTTTCTAGTCATGAAGGCCAACCAGTACGCTACAAATAGTCAAATCCTTTTCGATCGCCTAACTGTACAAATGAGCTAACACAAGCAACAGCGGGGTGATTTCGGGAGACGGCTGTTCGAGAAACGAGAAACAAAATAGAGCGAGTAGAGTAAAGGCGATGCATCAACTACAGGCAAGGAAAAATTATGACATGGAAGGAAAAAAAATTAGGCCAAAATAGGCTATTCTGGAAAGAACCGCTAGAACTGGTGACGTTCTAGGACCTTGGGATACTGCTTCCTTGTGGCGGTCGGCACCTTTTATCTTCGGTAGAATGTATGAAACAAGCACACATCTAGATACGTAGAAATAACATAGCGCATAAATTGGTTAGCGGCAACCAAATCGGCAGATCGCATACTCTATATACTACTACTGGTTGGTAGCTAAGGAAGTTTCGAAGAGTGTGGAGTGCACACTTTCCGAGTAGAAGCTACCGCCGAACGGCACGATACGCCTGGGGAGCAGTGGCCGCGATCCGTTGACGTCATAGCGGATATAATGGGTCGTTCGTGTACGATAGGAAAAACAAAAGAACAAAAATACCTAGTACGGATCCAACAGTAACACCAAAACTTGGTACCGATTTGACGGTACAGGACACTGAAAATAAATGGCTTATAATAGTAATAATGATAATACCATATGATGGCTTAAGTGCATGGTGAGACTCAGAGAAGAAATGTAAGGATTTCGTGAAAATACATCACAAAATTGGTTCATTCTCTAAAAGCTAAGTGAAATGGTTTTGTAGCAGTTTTTTTGATCATCAGGATTTTTGTTGCCAACTGTTCTTTCCAACAGTAGTAATAGTTTTCGTCTTGTCTTTTCTCTCCCTTGGCCAATCAGCTTAGAACCTTTTGCCCTCCTCCGTTATTCTCTAAAAAATATACCAAAAGAACGACAGAATTGAAAAAAAAAAGCTTTTATATGGGGATTTTTATATAATATGGCTTTATATGGGAATTTTTATATATTTCTTTATATGGCTCCATTTTGTCCCCCATGAAGTGCTCTTTCTATATCATTCGTTTGATCAAAGCTTGTTCCGATTTTTTCTTTTACCGTCCGGTAAGTTTTCGGTGTTGACAAATGTCAATTCAGATAGTACTCGCGCCGTGGCCACACTTTTGCTTAGCTTATTCTTACTGAACTGTCTATTTCCACTCACTTGTCGCTGAGTTGTTGTTGTTGTTGCCACGTTTCCTGCCCTGTAGTTTGTCATTGTTTCTGTCTTTCGCTCGGCAGCTTCTTTCAACTGGAGCGTCGCGCCCACAGTCAACAGTAAGTTGTCCTCAGGCCACAGGACCCAGCAGTTCTATTTTGATATTTTCAGCGCTTTATGCTGGCCGGGTGGTAGACCGCCGCGCCGAAAACGCTTCCCCCGTTGTCGACAATCAACCGACGCGCGAAATAGTCCATGCAATAACATGAGCAGAAACAGCAGCGTATAATTTACGTCATCGTTCCTTTACAGTCGCGCGCATATGTAGGTATTTGCTCTTGCCGCTTTTTGTGACTGCCCTGTTATACTTCGGTTATATAAAAAGTGTGGGTAAATGGGACACCCTACGGTGGTCAGGCCCTCGTGTTCCGATGTCACAATCGCCGCACACACTGGCGCTGTTGAGTAGTTGTGCACTTTGTACGTATGTGCATTATGTGAGCATTTGTGTGCATGTAGTGTTTTTCTACGTGTAGGGGGGGGGGGGGGGGGAGCTTTGTTTTGCTATAGTCGTTTGAGTCTCGGACCGCGCTGGCGCTTGACGATAGCAGCAGCGTCTTCT
The DNA here is from genome assembly GCF_002443255.2 of Varroa destructor. Taxonomy (NCBI): domain Eukaryota; kingdom Metazoa; phylum Arthropoda; class Arachnida; order Mesostigmata; family Varroidae; genus Varroa; species Varroa destructor. The sequence goes on along the minus strand of NW_019211455.1, from coordinate 55,386,112 downwards.
ACTGATTACACTGATAGTCGTTACGTGTTCCATAGAACTCGTCAGCGGTAATAGTTTTCGTCAGCGGTGAGGGGAAATAAGTAAACTACTATTAGAGGAAACGCGGAAAGGAAATGGATCTATTCCAGTCGTTGAAACCTGTTTAAAAAGAACGGAAGAAGAAGAATCTGTTTTGTCACAAACCAAGAATTTCGTAGGACAGCGACAATCGATAACCAGGAGTATATATATATAGGGTTTGCTGTAAAAAACAAAAAAAAAAAAAAAAAAACAGAAAAAAGTGTTAAGACAAGGATCATACGAGTTATTCGCTTACGTATACCGATGAGCCTAACTTGAGCTTCGAAAGAAGTTATCCGATTTGGATCATGCCTCGTATGTGTAGCTCTTATCCTTCATTCATACATCGGATGATGATGCTTAGCAATGCGTTTTTCCAATTGTATTTTTTGGCGGTTAATAAACGTGTTTCGAGTTATAAGGGAAGCGATAAGCTAATGACTTAACGCGGTATCGTGGGTATCTAAAATTATACGCGAACGTATTGGTTGCATAGAACTTAGAACGAACTATAGCAGCTGGACGGATGTAATATAGCGTGCATTTGGTAACAATGAAACACATTTGTATTAACTATTCATGGCCACTGCATAAATGGAGAAAACGTAAAAAATACTCGTCATCCTTTGAGGTACGTGACCATCTCTCACGATCGACATAAGGACTACCGATTATCTAGAATACAATAGATCAATATACAGTAACTTATCTACTGATCAATCATAATACCGTTGTTTATTCAGTCACAAGGATTGCGTGCTGGTTTTTCAAAAAATTCTTCAGCAATCTCACCAAAGATAGGACATCTGATTGCATTTTCTGCAATATCTACTTTGTCTTCTGGGTAGTTGTTTCGGCTAAAGTAATGGCGCTGCTATTGATTTACGTCCAGGTGAGCTTCCGTGGACAGACGCGGAAACATGGTCACGTAACATGGGACTTTCTTCGTGATGCAATAAAACGACAGATCAAAAGGCCGTGGTTATATTCTGTTTCTACATTTGACCAACTCGTCTTGCCGACGACAAAAAAATGACATCTTAAGTGTCCCACCAACAATAACTCGAGACAACAGCCTCAACAAGTCATGACAGCTGATCGATGTAGGTAACTCTCGATGGGCGACGCGAATTGTTATACGGAGTTGTGTTGGCGCTGTACATCTGTCGTTCCTAAGGTAACTGCCAGCAAACTTAAGTGATTTCTGTATGTTGTGGCAAATTTTACGCGACGCTTCGTCTCACTCCCAATAAGGACTATGTTTACTACAGGTACATGCGTTTTCGAGTAGCTACGTAGATGGGCAAATAATAAATACTATTGCCAGCAGTGAAAAATCTCACTGTGATTATAATTACCATCACTGCAGAGGGAGGACATTACAACGACTGCCATAACAATACAAACGTATAAGTGCAAGCTGCTCTTGAGGAAATGGATACGATGCACTCCTCAACTTTTTTTTTTCGTCCTTGTCGTGCCTAAGTTGCGATAATGCCAAAGTTACCCCCTTACCTGATTAACCGTTCTCGATTTTATCTAATTAACTACTGATAAATAGACTAAACCCTAATAGTAAGCTAACCGTACATAGCCGACAAAAGTTTCGCCACGACGCGCGAGGGAACTTAGCAAACGACAAGCTTGAGTTTATTCTTGTTTCTTATATCATCGGTCTAACCACCTACTTCAGTTGTTTAACTTACTAATGCAACCGCCAGCCTGCCGGCCTGTTTCTCTATTTATTTAGTTATAACAATGGTTAATGAACAAATCAGGAAGGAAGCCGTCTGTCAAGCAAATAAATCGCCTAGTGAAATAATCACCAGCCAGGGCCATCCGCCCAAACAACCCACTTTGCGATAGCGTAGTATTATAGATGTAATGTGCTTCAGGCGTCGCCTGCCTATAACGTTTCTGTGTGTTTGCCCATAAACTATGAACATCTATAAGCGTTGATGCATTTTCCGGCTTCAGCTGCTCTTTTCGTTATCTTCTGTCCGGCCGAATAGGCGCGACGGGATTCGTTCGATCCTCATCGTTGTCAACCGATTTCGCCCCTGTATTTCCTATTAAAAGCAACGAGAGCCATTCGCATAGACGTATCAGCAGCAATCGCAGCCATAAGTAACAGCTGCTCCAGCACGCGGCGACAAACAACGCGCTCACTTTTATAAACAGGGTTCTCCTGACGCATATACGTCTATTCTTGTACCATACTCTACAACAGGCTCGGTTTCAGGACAACATGGACTTTCGATGTGAGCTAACGATGATGAATTATACATTCGCGGATGACGTCGTCCTAGCATGACAAAAAAAAAGCAAGGACGACGCTTTTCTGCGGCTGACGGGCGCTAGGTGCTCCTGTTCGATTCGTTTGTCCAGTATCCCTATCGATTTATTCGGACTACGACCGCTCGAACCGACCGCTTTACTGGCTGATGCCGCGCGTATACGCTAATCGAGAGTGGTGTCGGATATGTTAAACGGTAGTGATATTTTCTCCATATATCTGTGGTTGTCCTTAATAGCAAAACTGTCGTTGTTATAGTTGTCATGCGGGTAACAATAACGCGCGCGGGATCGCACCGGCCGTTCGCGAAAAGAAAAGCCAAAACGATAGGGGCCTTTTCGCTGAGGAAGAACGGCCACGGTCACATTTTCTGGATCTGTCCTATCATACGTTACTATATATATATATATATATATATATATCATCAATACGATGTTACTAGTATCACCTGTAACCACGTAGCCATGATCGTTGTTTTTGTTGTTGTCGTCGTTCGCCGTTGGTACAATTTCTGTTATTGAAAGGGCAGAAACTGTAAAAGTTAGAAGAGGACTAGAGCAGAAATGGAATATATAACAGATTGAGAATGATGAAATAAGCAATCGATAGGTCGAGAGTGGCGGAATTTCTAATAAGGAATAGATACTCGAATCTGCATATATTACCAATTTTGCTGCCTATGGCAGAGATGCCTTTTTTGTAAATGTTTGCTACGCCGTACTCACAATGATTTGAGATGATACGCAATAGTACGTACGTCATAGGCATATACAGATATGTCGTCTGTATATCTAGACGAAACGGATAGTAAAAGTTAAATGCAGCTACAAAAGCAGATTGGCGGCAATGTCTAAATCACTGTTTTAGACTGTTTGGCAATCTACTTCGTTAGGCTACCGATACAGCCTTTCTGTTGTAACACTATAACTGCACACTCCTGTATCTATATATATATATATATATATATATATATATATATATATATACATATGCGTGGTACTTCGTATTCCTGCGGTTGGCTGCTGTACCGCTCGTCGTAACGCGTGAAAGGTCACCTTGGAAGTGAATATGTATCTAAAACATCGATTGAGCCCGACAAAGATCTAATCAAAGATGTAGAAAATTTTGCTATAAATAAACAATAATAACTTGGTATTAGTCGTTGTTTCGGGCGTCCCTATCACTGGCATCAGCGTCAACTTTCTCCCACTCAAGAGGCGAGTAGAACAATTTTCGATTTAGAGTATCAATGATGATTTTTCTATCGCTGTTATGCTTCGTGATGGCAACGATATTCACGACGGATGGTGACAACGATCCCCCTATAATCAAAAAATGGACAGAGTTGACTCCGCCGATAGTCGTCGACAGCTTAGAAAATGCCGTCCTTTGTAACGAGGTAACTAACAATATTTCTAAATCAGCGGCGGCGAGCAGCAGGCAAAATAACTGAAGTTTGCCGAAGTCAATAACGATGCTTGGATACCGATTGTGATGATCATGTCGAATTTAGCAATGACTTCATGGGCAAGTGATGAAAATGCTAAATGTTGTAGATTTTGTTAACGTTGCTCTATGTAGAAAGTAGGTAGTTTTCATTTGCGACGGGCCTGCAGTGACTGTGACGATGATAACTACTATTCTACACCTTTGATGAAAGGTGACGACGAGTTAACACCAGTCATTCTTTAAATGCGATACTAAGATTAGACTCTAAGACTAAGATTAGTCGTGAACTCTAACAGGAGTCTATGCAATAGGCTGAAATTTACTTCAATATGAGATTGCAGCTGTGTCCCTTCGTCGCAATTATAAAGTCGTAGCATCGTGCACTAATTATTTACACCGATTTATCTTCAAGCATTTCCTAAGTGATCCATTTTGATCTATTCAAATACATCGACGCATTACAAAGTCCCGTAAGTAAACAGTGTAAAAAAACAGTAAAGTAAATAGCTTAGCGCTAATTAATTGCCTTTTAGCAAACAGTAAACTTGAGAGGGCCTCTAAGGTACACGTTCGAGGCCTGTTCCGTCCGCTCGTTCTATTTTAGGCATAAACGCTACACTTTTATATGGACGCACCAGCCATCTGTTGGGCGCTGTCACACTCCATTACTTTCCAGTAGTCTATCTATGAAGGCTATTTTTTTTTTGGTATTTTTCGGTATCGTACGGCACAGTGTACGTTCTTCTGAGTGCACCTATGACATTTGTACGCATAGACGTTCCCGATCCGCGTCTGTTCGTCGCTCTATCAGTCGCTTGGTTTCACCTGAGCGTATTCTTTTGCGCGACGCGGCGCTGCCACCACCACTTTGGTAAATCTGTGCTGCCATTGCGACTGCTAAAAGCAACACTCTAGTTGTAAAGCACTAACCACTGCAAACGCTTAGGTTTTGCGCGTGTCGCAAGCTACAATCCATCGTCCGAACACCCGACGGTAAAAAACAGAAGAAGAATGGACAAATTAACTCTAGTTCGAAGCCACTGCCACAGCCGCTGCGCCAGTTGGCATGATTGCTGCTTCGTTCAGAGGTCAGGGTGTCTCCATTTTTGCCGTTGCTCATACCGTCGATGGCTTCGTCTCGCTGGTAATCGAGCTTTTCCGTGATATATGACCAAGGTTTTTTCAGGCAAACACACAGCTTTTACGAGCACGTTTGCGGGATATGTGTTTTGCCGGCTCCTAACAACGCCTCGATAATTCCCATAGCAGTAACGTGTGTTGTGCTACAGGTCTTGAACGCGACGTAGACCCAGCCCATTCCGTATCGAAAGGGGCCGCCGGTTTCAAGTATTACGCGCAATACCGGACACAGAACCCGAAACATCGTAAGAGCACAGGCCAGATGGCCGACTAGACTAGTGTCAAACTTAACAGTCCTAATCGAAGCTAACCACAAGTTATAGTTCGAGATTCGTCTTGACTGACAAAAAGAATTGTGTTAATCCATGAGAGCTGAGTGGAGCTGCAATTCGTAACTCGACCGGCTAAACAGCCATAATAGCGAAAAACAGATTCCGAAATGTCGTTAGTGGTAGATTTTTGCAATACCCTTCGCTGTCACCAAACGCGATACGATGATGGCGAGGATGATATAACGTGCTCCCGTGATTTTCATTTCGTTCTGTCGATCCTAAAAGCACCTTAAAGGGCATTAACGCTGCCTGTCTAAGGTAAATGATTTAAAAAATCGGCCGCGTGAACAAAAAGATGAAGGTGTACGGAGCAACAGCCTTCCATTATAGTCAGCACGCAGATTTACGAAGCAAGCTTTCAATCCACATCTCGAATCACCGCGGAGACTAAGTCGATCTTGTGTGAAGTCGTTCGCCGCGGAGGCCCGTTTTCTCGTCTGGTATTAATAGGTTCGACGTTATGCATAGTTCACACGCCATCTGCCTTCACGGATGGCGGCAAAGTAGCCGATTGGTAAAATTGTGAACGCGTCCTCGCTGTTGAGAGCGTACGTTAGCTATGTATGAGCGCTATATAGGGTTCTATGAACGATGACCCGAATGCACAGTCTGTGCTTGTCTTTCGGTAGTCGTCAGATAGATCGTCAGATAGATGCATATAGTACGCGGCTTGAGAACAGAAGTGCAACATATAGCGCTAATCGCTTGTCCTGCTGTTCGAATCGCGTGAAGATGGGCCCACAACAAGATATACAACTAGAGACATGCAGAGTCTACGGTCACGTTGACGACGCATGATGACCTAAATGGCTGATCGATCGAGCGGACAGCAGTTAAGCCATAGGGAGGAGAGAGACCGAAGGGCTTCAGCGTATTGAGCGTGGGCGTATCTGTTTGTTACAAATAAAGGAGATATTTTCATTTGCTGACTGCAGCTGAATAAAAATGACGATGGTTAGAGTAGTACCTAGTTAAATACTGGTGACAGATTTTAAGGCAGGATAATGAGGCGTATTTTCGTTTGACTAGATCATGTAAATTTCCCCAGATGTTTAGATAGAGTTTATTCATAGGGAGCTTTGAGAGAATAGAATATCAACTAGCTTCCTTTAGCCACCAATATACTTGTATCCGTTATTTCATACGCAACGTTATCATTCTATCTCTTGCTTTTGGTAAATCTAGAGTTTTGCTAATTGCGGCAAACCATGCGCGTGGCCAACAACCGATATACTATAACTGATGCGCAAATACGCGTAGTAAAGAACCCATAAAATGTTACTGAATTAAGTTTAACTTTCTTGACATATATATTCGCTTATCTCTACAGTCGCCTCATCACTGTCTAGCCATGTCCCATCATCGGCTGCGTCCTCTGCATCATCAGCCTCGTCATCAGGATGCTCATCGTTCGATCCGCATTCGCTACTGCTGGCAGCACCGTCGGCAGCGTCATCGTTGTCGTCCGCCACAGGGGGCTTTTTCGATCTAGGTCTGGTCCGCATGAGCGAATCTCGAAAAACCGAGTATCGATGCACCCTGTGCGGAGTCCAGTTTGTTGCTTGTGACACCGTTCTTAGACACATTAGGTAAGTCACTAGTTGATGGAAGTTGCCCACTTCTGCTATATATTATAAGGGAAAAAAGATATTATAGGTACAGAGACAGAGATAAGGGCAATGTTAATGTCTAATCTAATATTCATAGCTTACTCGAACTACCTCCGTTGAAGGCAAAACAGAACTCGGTGTCACCTAACTTGAACAAAAGGGTTAAATGATTAACATATGATTATATTAATGTAAAATAGACTGGATCGTTCCCTGATATACTGTGGTGGGATCCGTTAATGACTATTAGGTATGCAGTACATGTATAATTTATATTTATATTTATGCCCTTTCGTATCCTTAGGTGTCTTTTTTTAGCGTACGCCCAATGAATAAGCCAATAAGTTTAATAGACAGCTCAGTAGATAAGCCTATTATATTTATCTTACATCGTTAAATTAGTAAATGCAAGCTGATTACCCACCTGCTACCTCCTGGTCGCCATCTCTGACTTCTTTGCAAAAGGCTACCGGGTGTCAATTTTAACTTTCTGCACATTCAATTTGTCTCCGCTACGTTGGGTTGTTATCAGATTTGCCCATCTCGACCAAAATGAAGCCATGAGTAACGATAATGAGGAGCAGTACTACATCAAAGTCGAGGTTGAGGTTGAAGGCAGCGATCCTGGCGGCTTCGATGGACCAGAGGGGGGCGAAGCAGGCGAACCCGAGGAGCTCGCGACCTCATTTGAAGACGATATGTCGCTCAGCGGCGAGTCGACGGATGACGCGTCCTCTCGACCGTCATCGCCTCCGTCGCCCGTCGCCTCCCAGCAGCCTTCTCAGCCCCCTCATAATTCGATCTTCATGAGTTCGGCGCCCACCCTGTCACACCTAGATATGGCTCGGCCGCCACACGAGGACCCTGAACTTCAACGCAAGGAGTTTTCCTCTTCGCCGATCAATATCCCACCGTTCAGGCACACGCAGCAGAAGAAACTCCAGACGAAGATCCACCTGAGTCCGAAACATCGCTCTCGGGGACGTTCGGAGAGTAGGAAATGCCGAAAGGTAGTTAATCCGTTAATTAAGTTCGATCAACGGATTCCAATAAAAGTCATGATTATATCTTTCTACTTGGACGAATTTCTGTTCAGACATCCATTGTGTTTAACAAAATAGCTTTTCTGCTAATACCACGTATAATCTTATAGATTTTACTTTCCAATGACATAATGTGGCGCAAGGACTGTGACAATATGCAGAGATCGAGCAATCATCTTATTAGTTGTGTAAATTTGTCAAAATAAAATATTGATTATATCAGTTCTCAAATCCGACCCTCAATCCATATAACAACGACAGTCAGCCAACTAATACCTATTTGCTTCGTTGCCCAACTCCGTGTTGAACAATTTCTACCTTTAGGTGTACGGCATGGAGAACCGTGACCAGTGGTGCACGCAATGCAAATGGAAGAAGGCTTGTACCAGATTCGCTGACTAGGTTCTCCATGCCACGCTAGCAAGTCGTCGTCCGCTCGAACCCTGAAAACGAAGGGTCCGTCACTTCTGAACGATAGACGCTCCGGTACGGCCATGCACTTGGCCTGAAACTGACCAGAAGCTGAAAAATACCGGATCATATGTGCTTCTAGTGAGGCGCGCGGGAAGGAGGAATGATTATTTTGCGGTGACGAAACAGGTGAACAATGATGATGATGATGATGGTAGAGAAGTAAAGGAGGGATTGCTGAGGGACGCTGAAGAGCGCCGTGAGGACGAAATTGGAGGTTGGCGGGTATGGAACAGAAGGAAAGTTAAGTCAGAATTAGACGTCAGCGATAAACTGCCACTGAGTCAACCGCTCAGGATACCCGGGCCCCACTGTATGCCGCAGCAGCAACAACAAAAGGTGGTGAAAGAATCATTGACGAAAATTGCAGACGAAATAGTCCAAGCGAACGGCTACACCGATATATCCGTACTGAGATCGCTGAATTACGTTGACGAAACTACAGGACATATTTAAACACAAACCGAACATTCAAGTCCCGCAGGGCTCGGGTCTCCCTCCCCAACAAAATGTACGCCAATAATAATAATAACGCTGATGATAGAATCTAGGATGATAAATGAGTTACTTAACTAATACTTCTATTACTCATACTATAGTATCCCTATGACAATATTAGATAATTTCTCGCTACGCAAAGAAGATCTTCCTTTGGACATTTCCTTGCGAAATGAACGGACGCATTCAATTAGATCATTAAGCGATTAAACAGACCACACCTGAGTGTCTATCAACAATAAGAAATCATGAGCAACTATAAAGCGTAGCGTGAGCGACGCTGACGAGGTAGATGACGGTATCCGAAAAATAGAAAGCGATAATTTATGGAGGAAAAAACTAAAAGTCGAATCATTGGGGTAATAGTAGTACCAGTGCGCCTCAGCACATATCATAAGAAGGCAACGGGGCAACACGAAACAATTAACGAAGCTCGTAGGTAAGTTATCGGGACAAAATTATGGACTTTTTCGCACTCCTTCAATATTCCTCTACCTTAATACGAACAGGCAATTCCTCCCCTCAGTAAACTAAGAAAACAAAGTCAGGAACAGCAAGCGAGACGGTAAGATACAGGGAGGCTATTTAGAAATAAAAAATAGTTCGGTCGTTACGGTCATCGACAAGCAGGAGTACATCTACAAATTTCTGCTACATCCTCAACTACGTTCGCTAAAAATCGTATATGCTCCCATTGGTACAAATGTTCGTGCAGATGCAAAAATGAACAATAATGATGGTGATCGTAACGCGTACATAGTTTTTATGGGCCGCTATATATCGGCTGAACTTGAATTTCCCCTTTAAGCAGATAACATATCTATCAATATACACCCTTGCCTGTCGCGGCTCTGGAAGTTGCATAAGTTACTGAACTTCTCGAGCGAGGTCACTTGGCATCATAAGCGAATCCGGTTTGTCTAGCAGGTTCATCTCGGTGCATTCAGTATTTAAAGGGTGGTGTGTTAAAAAAGAGAAAAGTATAAGAAAGCGACTCGAAATCGCAAAGGACGTCTAGGGCGTGTCCGAGATGTTTTTAGTCTTGTTGACACGTGCTGCGTGTTCGAATCGTTGCTAAACGTCGGAGCTTAGCTGCGCACACCCCCGAGGCACACGTCCAGGAAATTCGACAGTAATAAGAATCGTAGAAAGTCTATCTTCTGTTCGAGGATCAAAGCGTTTTCAGCATCCTACCCATTTCCCGTCTCAAATTCAATACCATCTATTGTTACGGGCGACAAATAGCCGTCACCTAACAGTTCTCCAAAGCAATGGCTATCGAAGCCAAAAGGGAAGGTCTCCGCATCGCTTGGTCTCATACGGACCGGTGCACGATAGGCAATGCGGCAACCGCAGTGATTGCAGTCCGAACTGGACGGAGCTCGATGAGCTCGTGACATACATGCTGCATATAACAGTTCTTACATAATAATAATAATTATAATGGAAATTCTGCCGATGATGAGATATGGATAATGAAGTACACACATATATTGATGCGGATGACACACTGGAGATACAATACTATATGACGATAATAGAAATATTGTTGATTGATTGATTGATTGATTGACTGAGTGCTTGATTGTGGATGACCGATGTGACGATGATGATGATGATGATGATGATGATGATGATGACGATGATGACGATGATTAATAATAACATGATAATGATTATTAGTATAATGTGAAGATGACACGAATCATGGTCGAGGTCTTAAGTACACAATAATTATATAATTAGTGATCAGCCATTATGATCATTAATTAACTATGTATTCATGACGATAATAGCAGATGATTATGTATTTATTGACGTTATATATTATATTATTATTGCTTTAACTCTTAGTTACTCTATACCATTAATATCTAACAGTAATAATGGCAACCATGACATAAGTGTATGGATACTATCATTTCCTTGTGGCTCTTGAGAATATTAGACATCATTCTTATTATAGTTATTTGTACGAGAGAAAAAATAACCAATCGAAACGATGATCCTCTCGTGGCAGTACGCCATCGACACCGCGCGGCCTGGATAGAACCGAAACTCCGACTGGAGGTAATTCGATTAAAGATAAGTTCTATTTTCCAAAATTCGGCCCCCCCTTGTCCTTAATAATGTCGACCTTCTAATATATTCGATTACGTACCACATAGAGAGAGATAAGCTTATTCCTTTTTCATTGGAGTGCAACAATGATTTTTGATGTATACCAGCTGTTGTTCGATGAGCTAAAAGCCCTTGTTGTGTGGTATTGTTGCTTTTGTTAATGGTTCTCGGAAAATTGACTACTGACTCCGAATTGCAAGAAACAATGTTTGTCTGTATATGCGTAAGCCAAGCGTTGCTATCTAGTAAAAGGCAAAGTCGGAGAGACCGAGTGAAAGATGAAAAATAGAACAAATCATAAGGAATACAGCGGTCGAGCGAGAATCAATACAATGGCCAAAATCTACACTTGTTGAACACTTGAGATGGGCATACGTACATATACAAATGGACGCTATGAAGCATTAACGAGGTAATAATAATCAACTGATAATTGTACCTATCTAAAGAAAAGCGTCGCGGTGCCTTTGCTTAATTCTGTGGGGTGTATTTTTTAAACCACATCACTATCATGGGAATGCCTGGATTGGGTCTTGCGCAAGCTTCTTTTCCTTCGGTTTGGGCCAGGAACACTTGGTTCGTCAATTTCGCCAAGCTACCCCAGATAATGTCATGTGGAGTTCTCAACGACATCTTCCGTTTTGCGTGCTCCATATTTTTTTAACTGTGTTTTGTCGAGGGGCTAGAGGATATGGGCTGAGTACCTGTACTATTTTTTGTTTCATGCATGTATATGCCCTTTGAGGTATACGTTAGTTACAAGCTGTTGCGCAAGCTTTTGATCCACAACGCAATAAAACGAATAGAGGGCGTGTATTGTTTCTGCCGTTAATCATGCTCGATGAATTGTTTTTACGAATTTTAACCAGCATCTTAACGCCCCCGTGGGGTGGTCATGTTTTTGTTGATTCGACTTTATTACTTTGCTACCACTGAGCCCTGCTAGAAACCTTTAAATAGACAAATTTTACACAGCGCAATATTATGGGATACTCTGAATTACTTCCTGTATTTGCTGTTGTCCACATCTAACGATATTACGACTATTGACATGCCCCATCTGTTCTTAATTCCTCGATACACCGCGAACAATCTACGCACTATCAGGCTTCGCCGGTTCTCATCAGAGACCGACCGACCTGCCTGCCTGCCTGCCTGCCTGTCTGCCTACCTACCTGCCTGCCTGCCTGCCTGTCTGCACTACCATAGATTCGCCTTTTTTGCTGTTTCAACGGGACATTTACTGGTCCAGGTCCCTTAATCTACTCTACCTACTAGAGTTTGTTTCGTATTTTCAGCTAGCCGAAACTATGAGGTGCGGGCAAATTAATAAAACTATATTGATATTATATAGGACATATAGCGAACACGATCATGAACAGTTGACGACGAGTGACCTTTTTTTGCGTCAAATATACAATGGCATTCGAGATCATAATGGTGATGACTAATAAGCGTACTATCGGCACAATTAACGATAGAGGATTATATACGATCTATGATTGACGAAAAGAAACGTACGACGACAACGCTCTCGTAATAATAAATATATTACTACTACTATTATATCTAAGTATCAGATCAGTAATTCTTAATGATTTCAATAATGATCAATCATTGCAACAACAATGCTGATTAATATTATATAACTATTGTATAATTCGAGAGATGGACATTTCGTACGTACAGACGGCTACATACATACATACATACATACGTGCACACAGACAGACACCTAAAAGAAAATTAGAAGAAAACAAACAAATAGATGCAGACACACAAAAACTAGATACAATAGAAGAGGACCGGGTACGATAGAACACAAAAAATTGTATGATTACAATATTGCTATCGATGCCGTAATAATTATACTACCCTGTTGTTTGCTGTAGATACGACAAGAGCAACCAATAAGAGTAACCGAATATGATGACGATGGTGGTAATGACGAGGATAACGATAGGTAGTTCTTTCGACCCATGTTATCTCTGGGCGTGGTTACGCTGACGACCGCCGCGGCTCGTCATTGTTCCGGGCCACGACGGGTTGGTCAATCGGTCGAGCTTTGCGTGCCGGATTGCCCGTCCCTCGCTGGTCATGTGATGATGCCGTATGGCCGCACATGAAAGCGACGGCGCGCACAAACCCAAAAAAAAAACACATTGATACTGATTGTAAGAATATAGCATCGACGACTATGATGATGATGATGATGCTAAGGAGAATAAGTAAATGTTGATAATGATGACTGTGAGGATAATAATGCTAGTAATAATAAGATTCATAGCGATAACAAGTATCGTACTGACAATGGCTATATAATTATAACGAGCTTGCCGAAGCCACGGAGGTACACAATCACACCACTTCATCGGAACAGGCATACGGAAAAAAACGTTAAAAGTATACCATTATACACACAGGCAATCATAATAAAACATCGATCATACAGATATAAAACAGCTAGAGAAACAGCGTGTACAATGGTTGTTCAGCGTCTGTTTTACAATCAAACCCTTGCCGAGTACGTGCAAAGAATACATGATAAGTAAATAGATACCGGTACAATATTATGCGATAATATGGAATAATAAAATTATCAGCTCTGAAGATCGGGATCCGCGCATGAAACGATTAGGCAAAACATTCAGATCGCACTTAACAAATCAGATGATGATTGTGATTTATGCCAGAAGCGCGGTTAATCTTTAAGGGACAATAGAAAGTGAGATGGATGTGAAACGAATGTCGCTAACAAACAGATGGGGGTCACCCACTCACTCGTAGTGAACTCATCGTACGCATGCCGGATACACACACGGATAGTTGCTAAAAATAATAAGGTGATTATAATCAGGATAACGATGAAATATATATATATATATATAAATGAACTGACAAGATGCCTCCTCTTACGGACAATGATGCAATAATCATAGGTGACTTATTGATTGATAGATTGCGTGCTTAATTAATTTACCATGGGTAAAGAACCGGTTGATTGATTGGATGAATTTCATCAACATGGTCGTCGATAGCGCCCACCAAAGACGCAGTATAGCCGATATCAGGATCGAGGTTGGTAGGTGCAGGGAAGGAAAAGCTCCGGAAATAGCTTCAGCCAAGAATGAGTGTGGAAATAAACGTAATAGGAGATTGCGGATATTTCGAAGGGGTCAGAACGAGAAGTGGTTCGAAAGAGCCAGTGTACCAGTGCGCGAGCAAGGACAAATCGAGTAGGAGAAATGACGCATTCAGGTGTCGCTTCCATCGGACTTGCGGCCTGTGTGTGGATATTGTTTGTGATTAGGCGGTACACACAGTTGGTCGGCCTGTAGAGTAGACGAGGCAGAACAACCAACTCGGTAATGCACTCTGCCATTGATCTATTATGGTATTGGATTTTCTTTTTCCTAGCGGAGGATAATAAGCAGTAAATAATGGCTGTTGCAATTTTAGTACTTAATTTCCTATTTAAGATATCCACTGTACGGGGTTAATGACGAAGACGATGAATAATAATGATAACATATATATATATATATATATATATATATATATATATATATATATATATATATATATGTGGAAATACCATAGGGCTCACTTTCATGGCCCATTATTAAGGATGATTTTCAGGGATCATCCGCCTTCTGTGATGGCGTAAATACAAATAACAGATATTATGCTCCCTGAGCTTTGCTTAGAGGGGTCATTAGTCCTGGCTTTCCGTGTTGAGGGTCGACTTCACAATTGAAGTACGTTAACCTCGCATCAGAACTTCATATATATAATTGATATTGTCTTGTACGTTTATTACATACTTTTTTTTTTTCTACGATTAGTAAGAGTGTAAGCGGTCATTTTAAAATCAATTTTGGATGGACCATTTAAAGAAGGTGAAGTGGAGGACATTAAATATCTGAAGTTAGATTTCAGGTTCCTGCAGCTAACCGCATCTGTGCGCGTACAGTTAATATTAGCCGTTATATTCCTTGCCAATTCTGTCTTTGTGATGAAAAGACTACTGATGAAAGGCACTGCCTTGACTAGTTTTAAATAAATGGACCCAGGAACAGATGATTTGTGCTAAAGTTATACCCTATGTCTGTCCTTAGCGTTAATAGCCTAACCATATCTTATAGCCTTTTGATTATAGTTACACAAAGAAGAACAAATATGATGCAAAGAGTAAACGTTTATGCCAGTCGCTGCTCACAGTTAACGCTTCTGATGAGATCAGGCGGCAAAATCTTGTAAATCAGAATGGCGTATACAATTAACAGGATTCTAGTAAAGAGTGCAATTGTTCGATGCTTTCTAGCGTATCCCGCATCAGTTTCTGATCTGTATGATCGTTACCGTTGCCATAATGACAATCGTATGTATTAATTGTAAAATCATTTTTGTCCATGCTGTGTG